>NC_057802.1:163194294-163435194 GCF_018294505.1 Triticum aestivum
GTGTCCGGATGGGACTCTCCTTGGCGTGGATGGCAAGCTTGGCGTTCGGATATGAAGATTCCTTTCTCTGTAACCGACTTTGTACAAACCTAGTCTCCTCCGATGTCTATATAAACCAAAGGGTTTAGTCCGTAGAGGCAATCATAATCATACAGGCTAGACTTCTAGGGTTTTAGCCACTACGATCTCGTGGTAGATCAACTCTTGTAATACTCATATTCATCAAGATCAATCAAGCAGGAAGTAGGGTATTACCTCCATAGAGAGGGCCCGAACCTGGGTAAACATCGTGTCCCCTGTCTCTTGTTACCATCGACCTTAGACGCACAGCTCGGGACCCCCTACCCGAGATCTGCCGGTTTTGACACCGACATTGGTGCTTTCACTGAGAGTTCCGCTGTGTCGTCGTCAAGAGGTTCGATGGCTCCATCACTCATCTACAATGATGTTGCCCTGAGGGAGGTCTTTCTCCCCGGTCAGATCTTCGTATTCGGCGGCTTCGCACTGCGGGCCAACTTGCTTGGCCATCTGGAGTAGATCGATAGCTATGCCCCTGGCCATCAGGTCAGGTTTGGAAGGTTGAACTACGTTGCTGATATTCGCGGAGACTTGATCTTCGACGGATTCGAGCCCACGGCAGCCGCTCCCTGCCACCGCGATGAACATGACCTAAATCTGTCATCGGACCATACCCAGGAGATAGTGCCTGTAAGTGCTCCGGCCCTAGATCCGGAGCAGATTGCGCCATCCGAGGATGGGAAGCTCAACCCCGCCACGGAAGCGGCATACTCAGCGGTGTTGGAGCCGCACACAGACCCAACCTCGAGCGGGATCTGCATCACCGGAACCTCAGATTCGTTTCTGGTCACAGGTTCCGAACCACATGCATCCGCGTCCGTCGAGTCTGATCAGGCGCCGGTCGTCGAATTCAGCTCCGCGGACATCTTCCGGCACTCACCTTTAGGCGATGTGCTAAACTCATTAAAAACCCTCTCCTTAGCAGGGGACTCACAGCCGAATTATATCCGGTTTGAACTGGGGGCTAATGACGGGGAATTTCGCTTCCCACCCACCTCCCACTTAATAGCCACTGTCGAAGGCTTAACCGACATGCTCGATTACGGCTCCAAAGACATCGACGGTATGGACGACGATACCGGAGAAGAGCAGGCCCATAACCCGCCGTTTACCGGACGCTGGACGGCCACCTCTTCGTATGAAGTATACATGGTGGATACACCCAAAGAGAATAGCGGCGACGACAAGGAAAATCCAGTCGAGGATAAACCTTCTGAGATACAGCCAAAGCGCCGACGTCAGTGACATCGCTCCAAATCGCGCCGTGGAAAAGACAGCAATACCGGCATAGGAGAAAACAATACTCTGGACGATGCTGAAGACAATGAAGACCCCGTTGAGCCAACCTCCGAACAGGACGAACGGGACGATGGGCAAGTCAGCCCTGATGAACAGGCCGTAAACAAAGACTCGGGGGACAGTAATTATCTTCCGCTCTCCGAGGATGAGCTGAGCCTCGACAACGAGGATTTCATCGTTCCTGAGGAACCTCTCGAGTAGGAGCGCTTTAAGCGCCGGCTAATAGCCACTGCAAGGAGCCTGAAAAAGAAGTAGCAACAGCTTCAAGTTGATCAAGATCTGCTCAATGATAGATGGACTAATGTCTTGGCAGCCGAGGAATACGGCCTCGAGCGCCCAACCAAAAGTTACCCGAAGCACAAATTGCTACCTCAATTCGATGACGAGGCACTGGAGCCCGTACCATCAGCGCATAATGCGGCTGACCAACCACCACGTGGCCGGGACAAAGCGGCAACTCAAGCCGAACACCAGCCCGCACTACCTTGCCGTAAAGGCAGAGATAAAACAGCTCGAAAATATACATATGACCTTCGGCAGGACCTGGACAGTAGAGCAAGATAGACCAGGTCGATCTACGGATCGCGGAGGCGTGCCCCGACGCGCAACGACGGCTATCTAGCCGGACGTGACAAGCATAATCACGCCCGGGCTGAAAACAGCAGACGGACTCCATCCGAGCTATGTCGCGACGTGGCCCAACATAGAGGCACCGCACACCCCCTTTGCTTCACTGATGAAGTAACAGAGCACGAATTCCCAGAAGGGTTTAAACCCATGAATATCAAATCATACGATGGAACAACAGATCCTGCGGTATGGATTGAAGATTTTCTTCTCCATATTCGCATGGCCCGCGGTGATGATCTTCACGCCATCAAATACCTCCCACTAAAACTCAAGGGACCAGCTCGGCACTGGTTGAATAGCCTGCCTGAAAACTCCATTGGCAGCTGGGAGGACCTGGAAGACGCCTTCCGCGACAACTTCCAAGGTACATACGTTCGACCTCCGGATGCTGATGACCTAAGTCGCATAGTCCAACAACCCGGAGGGTCAGCCAGGAAGCTCTGGACTAGGTTCTTAATTAAGAAGAACCAAATTGTCGATTGTCCGGACGCCGAAGCCCTCGCATCCTTTAAACATAGCGTCCGAGATGAGTGGCTCGCCCGCCACCTCGGTCAGGAAAAACCGAAATCCATGGCAGCCCTTACCGCTCTGATGACCCGCTTTTGCGCGGGAGAGGACAACTGGCTCGCTCGCAGAAGCAATAGCACCAGTGATCCGGGCACTACCGAAGTTCGAGACGGCAACAGCAAGCCACGACACAACAAACACAAGTGTCGAAATAACAATGAAGGAACGCAAGACACGGCGGTCAACGCCGGATTCAGCGGTTCCAAACCCGGTCAATGAAAAAAGCCATTGAAGGCAAACAGAGACGGACCATCCAATTTAGACAAGATACTGGATCGGCCGTGCCAGATTCATGGCACCCCCGATAAACCAGCTACTCACACTAACAGAAGTTGTTAGGTCTCAAACAAGCCGGCAAGCTTAATGCCGAACACAAGAGGAAGAGGCCGCCTAGTGACAGCGATGACGAAGAGACTCGCGAGCCGAACACCGGGGGTCAGAAGCAATTTCCCCCCGAAGTGAAAACCGTAAACATGGTATACGTGACGCACACCCCTACAGGGGAGCGCAGGCACACACTACAGGACGCATACGCCATAGAGCCGGTCACCCCAAAATTTAGCCAATGGGCGGCCTGCCCGATCACTTTTGGTCGCAAGGACCACCCAGCCAGTATCCGTCACGAGGGTTCGGCAACTCTGGTCACCGACCGAATTATCAATGGATTCCATCTCACAAAAGTCCTTATGGACGGCGGCAGTAGCCTTAATCTACTTTACCAAGACACTGTCCGCAAAATGGGCATTGATCCTTGAAGAATCAAGCCCGCCACAAATACCTTCAAGGGAGCAGTACCCGGCATAGAAGCTCACTACACGGGCTCAATTACATTGGAAGTCATTTTCGGTTCACCGAACAACTTCCGAAGCGAAGTCTTGACCTTCGATATTGTCCCGTTACGCAGTAGCTACTAGGCGCTACTCGGGCGTACCGCTTTTGCTCGTTTCAATGCGGTCCCACATTATGCCTATCTAAAGCTCAAGATGCCCAGTCCACGCGGCATCATCACGATAAACGAAAATGCGGAATGCTCCCTCCGTACAGAGGAGCATACTACGGCTACTACAGCCGAAGTACGAAGCGGTCTCATCAAGCCGCATACCTCATCGGCCATCAAGCCGTCGGTCTCTACTAAACAGGACCGACCAATCTCAGAGCTGGATTAGCAGTTCGGCCTGTGTCGTTCGCCTCATATAGCCGCGGAGTTTGTACCGCGCATACATAACTATGAACTTAAAATACCCTGGTCATCGGCGGAGGCACAATACGGACAGGCCTACTACACGGTCCGCACTCTCATAGTCCTTTTTCTTTTTCTAACTATTTTTTATCTTTTACCACAGGTGACTCAAAGCCTAGTCATTTTACGAACTCTCTCTGAGTTCGGCTTCGTATAAATAACCAAAGGCTATTCCTACTAAGGAGTCCTTTCATCGAGGCAAGGCAGCGCAGACGTGCGACAGGAGGTCCAAATGATTTTTGTAAGAGCGCACTCTTTATTTCAAACCTGTAAAGTGCCTTTTTCCTCAAACTTCGACCCCCGGCATATAAATTAGCCCGGGTAGTAGCGTTATAATCTGTAAGATTGCGTTTGGCGTGTCAATCAGATTTCAGTGAACATAACCCGTATTCAGTATTCGCTTTTTCTACAAGCTGAATTTTGCTTCTTTGGTTGTTTCACGCACGCACCTCGGCACAAATTTCCAGGGGCTCGATACGGCAACATATGAGTTGCCGACAAGTCCGAACAGCTTTTTAGCACACTTCGGCGTCACGAGTTTGTCCTTATATGCATCAGCTCTGAACCATGTCTTTGGTCAATAGTTGGGTTGCCCGGCTCCTGTGCTTACTACCTTATGTTCCTCCCTATCGGCTAGGGTAGTAAAGGGAGAACTACTGCGATTGTGTTTCCGGTTCATCTGGTCAAGCACCTTAGTAGAGAAAGCCGAAAACTGACTGTCGTGATGCGGCGAGAGCTGGTCAACCACTTGATGACTCATCGGAATCCTTCGCGATTCCTTCTGTATTACACGAAGGACCATTCTTCTGGTCACCTATGTATCGCACCGTATTCGGATAATCGCGTACATACCAGGGGCTATATCGTAGACCCACCATCAAACTCCTATGGCTAAGTGAAAGTGTTAAAGCCCTATAGTCCGATTGCCTAGTTCGCCACATTGACACCTCCTTCATGGACCAAGACGTTGGGTCAAGAGTGATCAAGTGCTTTTCCGAACACCCCCGTATTATATGCGAGGGGGCCGAAGCCGACGACTGGAAAACTTTCAGATTATAAAAAAACGGCCGCACAGGAGGAACCAAAACTTTCAGGCAAAAGTATAAAAAACATGGCCTTAATATATGATAATATTGTTTTTACAATTTTGGTACATTCACTCGAACATCACATCCTTCGAGCACTGACCCTCTATCAAGCGGGCACCTTCTAGGACATCTTCAAAATAATGCTCTGGCATGTGATGGTCCTTGCCCTTGGGTGGACTCTTCACTGCAATAACGGTGGCTTTCATCTTCGCCCAGCACGTCTTGACGCGGGCAAAGGCCATCCGTGCACCTTCAATGCACGTTGACCGCTTAACGAGGTCGATACGCGGCACCGCATCAACAAGTCGCTGCACCAAACCGAAATAACTATTTAGAATCGGCTTAGTCGGCCACAGCCGGACCATGATGTCCTTCATGGAAGATCCGGATATCTTATGGAGCTCGGCCCACTGGGCCATCTGTTCATTCAGCAACAGCGGACGCTTCGGCATGCTGAATTGCGACGAGAAAAGCTTTTCCATTGCATGTCCTTCTTGCGCTTGGAAAAACTGTGTTGCATCGGAGACACTCTTCGGCAAGTCCAAAAATGCGTCTGGAGAACTCCACATCTGATTAAGCGAGGCATACTTCGGGTCTCCGAATTTAGTTTGTAATAAGAAGGGCTTACCGGCCGCGATCTCCCCAGCTTGCCGGATCTCCTCCCGAGCCGCTCTAGATTCGGACCGAGCTTCTCTCGCCTATTGTAAGGCCTTATCGAGATCGGTCGTTCTGGCTTTGTTATCCTTCTCGAGGAATTCACATCGGACCATGGCATCCTTTAGCTCGAGCGCCAAGATAGATATTCTCTCCTCGCACTGGCGCCGAGCAGCCTGTTCGGCCTTCAAATCAGCATCTTCCTTTTTGGCAGTCGCATTACTCATCCTGGCTTGCTCCTCGGCCCGGGCAAGCTCAGCCCGAAGGGTCTCAACCGTGGCCGCACTATCTGCAGTTATGCATATCTCAGTATATAATTTTTAGCTTCATGCTCATATTATTATACATACATATACTGCAGCTCCAAAGCATACCTTGTGCCGCGTTGAGCCGCCTGTTAATAAGCGTGATGTCGTCATCCGCCACATCAAGTTTCTGCTTCAGGTCTGCAACTTTTGTAGCTTGGGCAGTCGCCATGAATGTAACAGCCTGTGTTCAAATCAATCAGGTTATTTCCTGGGCGTATCTTTTTGATCCTCTGATCGCCTCCCTTTGAACGCCAACCAGAGTCTCAGGGGCTACTATCTACACACAGGTGCATTTTGCACGTAGAGTACGATTGAAGATATTTCATTGCGCCTCGAAGCGTCTTAGCAGGCCCGTGAAGGCTTCATTTAAACCGCTTCTTGCAGACATAATCCTCTCAACTACCGTACCCATTAAGGTACGATGTTCCTCTGAGACGGACGCATGTTGCAACATGTCCATCAATGTATCCGGCGCCTCCGGATTCCTGGAAGTGGCTGCAGGAGTGCGGACTCCCTTTGAAGGGACACGTTTACTCGACCCTAGAGTCGTCTCCGGCTATAAACCGGATAGTCCGGGGCCTTTATTGTTGGTCCCCGTAGGGGCCGCACACCCCGGACCCTGGGTGACCAAGGTTTCACCTTCGGGCGTTGTCTTCATTATCCCCCGCATTACTTTTTGATCAGGAGAGATCCTCCGGGACGACACCTCGAAGTCGTCCGCCCTATTGGGTGAGGAGGCCTATGGAGGCGTCTCACTTTCCATCATCTCCGGAAGTAGATCCCCCGAGGAGGAGGACTGTTGAGGACGACTGTGCGCCGGACTGCAAATATATATATTAGATGTTACCCTTGTAACCTGAAAGGAACGGGATGTGTTTAGGACACCCTTGTTCACTTACGATTCGGCTAAAGGCTTGTCCTTATGGAGGAACTGCGTGACAACGTCGTCTTCAGAACCCGAACTGCCTGAAAGGGACATCTTCCCTCGCTTGGGAGCCTTTACCTCCAAATCCTCGGAGGCGCTCCTTTTCTTCCCATGGAGAGAAAAGATCTCAGCTTCTCCTCCTCTTTCGTCTTCAGAAGAGGGAGTTCCAATCTCCCCGGACATAGTGTCTGGTGTACCTTTAAAGTGGAAGTCACTTTTGTCCTTCTTGCTCTCCTCCTTGTCCTCCTTCGCCGGCACTTGATATGGCGCCAGAGCCAACATCCTTGTTAACACAGGATCAGCTGAGTCTTCGGGAAGAGGGGTCGAACACCTAATTCTTTCCGCCTTCTTTATCCAGCCCCGGTCGAAGATGGTTTTCTCAGTATATTATTACGGGATATTTAACTAAGTTGTGTTCAGGAGTCAAGTGCTTACCAAGGTATCCGGATGATTTCAGTCGAGGCCGATGTCCTCGGTGGTATCCGGCCACTGTTTTTGTGTCCCGAAGAATAACTTCCACATTCCTCTGTGCGTCGTGCCGAGGAAGTGCTGAAGGGCCCGTGGTCCTTCCAGATTGAACTCCCACAGGCGGAGGGGCCGTCGTTGGCACGGTAGGACCCGGCGGACTAGCATTACTTGAATTATGTTGATGAGGCCGGTGTCCTTTTCGATGAGGCTCCGGATGCGGCTTTGTAGCGTCTGCACTTCGTCAATTGATCCTCAGTCCAGCCCCTTATTAATCCATGATGCAAGCTGTAATGGAGGGCCAGATCGGAATGTAGGTGTAGCTGCCCACTTGGTACCCCGGGGTTCAGTGATGTAAAACCACTCATGCTGCCATAGGTTGGAAGTTTCCGTGAAAGAGCCTTTTGGCCAAGGAATATTGGTGAGTTAGGTGACCATAGCACCACCGCACTCCACTTTCTTCCCCTTGACTACCTTCGGCTTCACATTAAAGGTCTTGAGCCATAAGCCGAAGTGGGGGGGAATGTGGAGAAAGGCCTCGCACATGATGATGAACGCCGAGATATGAAGGAAGGAGTCCGGAGCTAGATCATGAAAATCTAGCCCGTAGTAGAACATGAGCCCTCGAACGAAGGGGTGGAGAGCGAACCCTAGCCCCCGGAGGAAGTGGGAGATGAATACGACCCTCTCGCCGGATCTGGGAGTAGGAATAACCTGCCCCTGAGCAGGAAGCCTGTGGGGGATTTCCACGGTCAGGTATCATGCCGCTCGGAGCTTCGCGATATCCTCCTCTGTGACAGAGGAGACCACCCACCGACCTTGAAGGCTGGGTCCGGACATGACTGGAGGACTCGGCGCAATTGTAACGCCCCGAGACCGACGCTTCAGAAGACTTCCATATTTTCGTGATCACCGTGTGTTTCTTTTGTGCTTGCCCTTTTATTTTTTCATTGCATCATGTCATCATGCCATCATGGGATTAATTTTTAAAAACTCAACTAAGTAAATTGCATGGATCTTCGATCCATTTAAATCGAGGGAAATGCACATGGCGATTTCTCTTTATAACATATATCCTCCAAATATTATTAGGGAGCTATATTAAAATATTCCATTAATTGGAGTTCACCATAACACACTTGCAAATATCCCAATGCCTTTGTTATCTTAATTCTTGGTCTCCAACCTTGCCATATATTCTTTCATCATATTCCGGAGCTCCACCAAAAATCCGACATTTTTGGACCTTCCTTTTATCAAGTCCTAGTTCAAACCCATTTGAATTAAATTCAAATGAGTTTGAATTTACATCTTTCAATCATGGTTTTTTTCTATTTTCTCGGAACAAGCATATTTTGTGCGAGTTCAGGAAAATTATCCCCTTGCCCAAACTCTCCTCCTAGCCTTTCTTTTCTTCTCCTTTTTTTGCTTTGCTAAGAGATTAGAGAGAGAGAGAGTTGCAGCCAGCCCACCAGTCCGCAGCTCGTCCTAGCCCGCAGCGCCGGCCCACCTAGGCCCAGCAGCCCCCTCGCTAACCCTAGCGCCAGGGGAGAGCCTCCTGCTCGATCCCCATCGCCCTCCCGAGCGCCGTCACCCAGGGAGAGGGCAGTGCTAACCTCTCCCTCTCTCGTTCCCGTGGCCGCCGCCACCACGCCCTCGATTCCCATCTCTCCCTCCTCTCGATCTCTCCCTCGTATCCTTCCTCGCGCCGTCACCACGCACAGGAGAGGGATCCCGATCCCCGTGGCCACGCACACCACGCGCAGTAGTGCTGCTTCCCTCGAGGCCGCGCCTCAGTGACCCTGGTCGCCGCCGGCTAGCCCTCTGCGACCTCCTTGGGCCCCTTCGTCGGCTCTCCTCCCGGCTTCCTCTGCTCCGCCTCCATCGCCGGCGACCACGACCAGCGCCCGCCTCTCGCAGTCCGCGCGACCCCTTCCTCTGCTCCTCCTCCACACGCGCCGCCTCCGACTCGATTCGCCGCCGCCGCCTTCCTCCGCGCCTCCATGCGGTTCCCCTTGCCGCACCTCCCCGGGCAGGAGCTCCGCCTTCCCTGCTTCGCGCCAAGGCTGACGCCGGCCACTTCTTCCAGCTGCATGCTTGGCCATGCGCCAGCACCCAGTAGCTCGAGCGGTCTCCGGTGACCTCCCGAGGCCGAGCCTTGCAAGTCCCTTGATGCCCTTTCAGTTCTTCAGGATCGCCTAGTTCCTTTCAGATGCGTGTTCGACTACCGTTGCTATGGGTCCGTCAAAACCAAGTGGATCGACCGTCATCCAGAGCACCGGGGCACTGGGTGCCTCTATTTGCGGGTGCTTCGTTGGAGCTTCATCGAAACGTCGCCAAGTTCGACTACCGCACGGTTATGCCAAGTTCATCTACGAAACGTGTACATCTACACCGCCAAGATCGGAACGACAAGTACCTCGACGTTGCGTGTACCACTACCCTCGCCCCGAAGACGTTGGATTCTTCAAGTACCTCTCCGAAAACGAACGTGTACAACTACTTCCACTTCGAACCCGTCCGCCTCCAAACGCATGCTTCGAAGGTATAACCGACGGGACGATCGCTATGAAACGAATGCATGCATGTTGTATGAGATGCTCGTGTTTGCATCGTGTCCGAGAGAGGTCTTTGCACGTTCCTCGATTGCCATGCCGCCGTACCGTGGGAACCCGGAATCCGGGAGCACCCCACCATCTCTAGCATGACACGCTCACGCCCACTTCTTTTGCACCGGTATCTCCGTGAGTTATCGGATCATCGGAATGTTGCCGTGGCACCATTTTCGTTATCGTTGCCGTGGCACCCTTTTCGTTCCACCACGGTAACAAATGCTTCAAAACATGCTCATGTCAACGTTTTCATAAAATTGCTTAAAAACTTGCATATGTCATTCGCATCATGATAACAACATTTAAATGTTTACAATTGATGTTTGCATTAAAATTGCTAAATGACATGAGGATTTTCCGGAATTATTGTTTGTTATTTCCGGCCTCATTTAAACTTGCCTGGATAGGTAGTTTTCTTATGCCTCACCCCTTGCCATGTTAATCAACATTTAATATTGTTGGGTAGATAAACGGGAGAGAACCAAATAATTGATGTGGTGTTTCGTCAATATGCAACTCGTTGCATATTGAGCCCCACTTAATTTGTAGTATTGTTTGTTGCATTTTGCCATGCCATGCTTCATTTAAACAGGACATGCATCATACTTGTTTGTGCATCATGCCATGTGTATGTGGTGGTTGTTCACTATGTTGTTTGTTTCTTTCCGGGTTGCTTCTCTCGTTAGCTTCAGTTTCGTTCCGGAGTTGTGAGGATTCGTTCGACTCCGTCTGTTTGTCTTCTTCATGGATTCGATCTTCTTCCTAGCAGGATCTCAGGCAAGATGACCATACCCTCGAAATCACTTCTATCTTTGCTTGCTAGTTGTTCGCTCTATCGCTATGTTGCGCTACCTACCACTTGTTATATCATGCCTCCCTTATTGCCATGTCAGCCTCTAACCTTTTCACCCTTCCTAGCAAACCGTTGCTTGGCTATGTTACCGCTTTGCTCAGCCCCCTCTTATAGCGTTGCTAGTTGCAGGTGAAGATTAAGTTTGTTCCTTGTTGGAACATGGATATTATGAACTTTGTTGGGATATCACAATATCTCTTATTCAATTAATGCATCTATATACTTGGTAAAGGGTGGAAGGCTCGACCTTATGCCTGGTGTTTTGTTCCACTCTTGCCGCCCTAGTTTTCCATCATACCGGTGTTATGTTCCTTGATTTTGCATTCCTAACGCGGTTGGGTGATTTATGGGACCCCCTTGACAGTTCGCTTTGAATAAAACTCTTCCAGCAAGGCCCAACCTTGGTTTTACATTTGCCTCACCTAGCCTTTTTCCCTTGGGAGTGGCGCATCCCGAGGGTCATCTTTATTTTAACCCCCCTAGGCCAGTGCTTCTCTAAGTGTTGGTCTGAACCGAGTAGACTGCGGGGCCCCCTCGTGGAAACTCGAGGTCTGGTTTTACTCGTAGGATGTCTCATCCGGTGTTGCCCTGAGAATGAGATATGGTGGTTGTTCACTATGTTGTTTGTTTCTTTCCGGGTTGCTTCTCTCGTTAGCTTCAGTTTCGTTCCGGAGTTGTGAGGATTCGTTCGACTCCGTCTGTTTGTCTTCTTCATGGATTCGATCTTCTTCCTAGCGGGATCTCAGGCAAGATGACCATACCCTCGAAATCACTTATATCTTTGCTTGCTAGTTGTTCGCTCTATCGCTATGTTGCGCTACCTACCACTTGTTATATCATGCCTCCCTTATTGCCATGTCAGCCTCTAACCTTTTCACCCTTCCTAGCAAACCGTTGCTTGGCTATGTTACCGCTTTGCTCAGCCCCCTCTTATAGCGTTGCTAGTTGCAGGTGAAGATTAAGTTTGTTCCTTGTTGGAACATGGATATTATGAACTTTGTTGGGATATCACAATATCTCTTATTCAATTAATGCATCTATATACTTGGTAAAGGGTGGAAGGCTCGGCCTTATGCCTGGTGTTTTGTTCCACTCTTGCCGCCCTAGTTTTCCATCATACCGGTGTTATGTTCCTTGATTTTGCATTCCTAACGCGGTTGGGTGATTTATGGGACCCCCTTGACAGTTCGCTTTGAATAAAACTCTTCCAGCAAGGCCCAACCTTGGTTTTACATTTGCCTCACCTAGCCTTTTTCCCTTGGGAGTGGCGCATCCCGAGGGTCATCTTTATTTTAACCCCCCTAGGCCAGTGCTTCTCTAAGTGCTGGTCTGAACCGAGTAGACTGCGGGGCCCCCTCGTGGAAACTCGAGGTCTGGTTTTACTCGTAGGATGTCTCATCCGGTGTTGCCCTGAGAACGAGATATGTGCAGCTCCTATCGGGATTGTCGGCACATCGGGCGGCTTTGCTGGTTTTGTTTTACCATCGTCGAAATGTCTTGTAACCGGGATTCCGAGACTGATCGGGTCTTCCCGGGAGAAGGAATATCCTTCGTTGAACGTGAGAGCTTATAATGGGCTAAGTTGGGACACCCCTGCAGGGTATAAACTTTCGAGAGCCGTGCCCGCGGTTATGTGGCAGATGGGAATTTGTTAATATCCGATTGTAGAGAACTTGACACTTGATTTAATTAAAACGCATCAACCGCGTGTGTAGCCTTGATGGTCTCTTTTCGGCGGGGTCCGGGAAGTGAACACGGCTTTTGGGTTATGTTTGACGTAAGTAGGAGTTCAGGATCACTTCTTGATCATTACTAGTTGTCGACCGTTCCGTTGCTCCTCTTCTCGCTCTTATTTGCGTATGTTAGCCACCATATATGCTTAGTGCTTGCTGCAGCTCCACCTCATTACCCCATCCTTTCCTATAAGCTTAAATAGTCTTGATCTCGCGGGTGTGAGATTGCTGAGTCCTCATGACTCACAGATACTTCCAAACAGTTGCAGGTGCCGATGATACCAGTGCAGGTGACGCAACCGAGCTCAAGTGGGAGCACGATGAAGCTCTTGTTCGTTGTGTTGTTTCTTTTCCTGTTGAGCAGTAGTGGAGCCCAGTTGGGACGATCGGGGATCTAGCATTTGGGGTTGTCTTCTTTTCTTTTGGTTCCGTAGTCGGACCTATGTGTGTACTCTGATTGATGTATGATTTATTTATGTATTGTGTGAAGTGGCGATTGTAAGCCAACTCTTTATCCCATTCTTGTTCATTACATGGGATTGTGTGAAGATGACCCTTCTTGCGACAAAACCACAATGCGGTTATGCCTCTAAGTCGTGCCTCGACACGTGGGAGATATAGCTGCATCGTGGGTGTTACAGCAATTAAATTGAACCTTGGGTTCTAGAACTCGAGGTTGGAAAGGGTTGGCGTAGATGAGAAAGACGGGTCTGTACCCCTTTATAAAGGCGATGAATATCGAACGCCTCCTCCTAGGCCCTAAAACATGCCTATTCCCAAGGGATCATGCCAACGGAACGGCTGGGTTACCCACGCCCGTATTGATGAGAATCCCGAAATAAGGGGACACGATCTCTGCTTCGACAAGACGTGCCAATAAAACCGCATCTCGAAACATGGAGCGGCAAGCTAAAAAACGGTTCGAAGTAATGACCGGGTGGTGACGTGGTGTCACGCCACAAAAAGTTGTCAGTAGATTGGACTCGTGAAGTATTATACTCTCTACGGTTGTGTGTGGTAATTGTTTTGCAGAGCCGGACACGATCTTTGTGTTCGAAGGCTATTTTGGAGTATTCGACGAAGGAACCCGCCTTGCAATGCCGAAGACAATCTGTGCGCCGGACAGCTCGTCATTGAAGCCTGGTTCAGGGGCTACTGAGGGGGTCCTGGATTAAGGGGTCCTCGGGCGTCCGACCTGTGGGACGTGGGCCGGACTGATGGGCCATGAAGATACAAGACCGAAGACTCTCACCCGTGTTCGGATGGGACTCTCCTTGGCGTGGATGGCAAGCTTGGCGTTTGGATATGAAGATTCCTTTCTCTGTAACCGACTTTGTACAAACCTAGTCTCCTCCAGTGTCTATATAAACCGGAGGGTTTAGTCCGTAGAGGCAATCATAATCATACATGCCAGACTTCTAGGGTTGTCAATCCCTTCACGGCCACTTGCAAAAGTGAGATCTGATAGAGATAATAAGATAAATATTTTTGGTATTTTTGTTGTATAGATTGAAAAGTAAAGATTGCAAAATAAACGACGCCAGAAATCGCTAGTTGTTGGGAGATTAATATGATGGAAAATAGACCCGGGGGCATAGGTTTCACTAGTGGCTTCTCTCAAGATAGCATAAGTATTACGTGGGTGAACAAATTACTGTCGAGCAATTGATAGAATAGTGCATATATCTAGGCATGATCATGTATATAGGCATCACGTCCGCGACGAGTAGACCGAAACGATTCTGCATCTACTACTATTACTCCACACATCGACCGCTATCCAGCATGCATCTAGAGTATTAAGTTCATAAGAACAGAGTAACGCATTAGGCAAGATGACATGATGTAGAGGGATAAACTCAAGCAATATGATATAAACCCCATATTTTTATCCTCGATGGCAACAATACAATATGTGTCGTTTCCCCTTCTGTCACTGGGATCGAGCACCGCATGATTGAACCCAAAGCTAAGCACTTCTCTCATTGCAAGAAAGATCAATCTAGTAGGCAAAACCAAACTGATAATTCGAAGAGACTTGCAAAGATAACCAATCATACATAAAAGAATTAAGAGGAGATTCAAATATTGCTCATAGATAATCTTGATCATAAACCCACAATTCTCGGATCTCAACAAACACACCGCAAAAAGAATTACATTGAATAGATCTCCAAGAAGATCGAGGAGAACTTTGTATTGAGATCCAAAGAGAGAGAAGAAGCCATCTAGCTAATAATTATGGACCCGAAGGTCTGAGGTAAACTACTCACACATCATCGGAGAGGCTATGGTGTTGATGTAGAAGCCCTCCGTGATCGATGCACCCTCCGGCGGAGCGCCGGAAAGGCCCCAAGATGGGATCTTACTGGTCACTGAGTGCTTCTACTGCAAGCAGACTGGTCACTGGAAGCGGAACTGCCCCAAGTATTTGGCGGATAAGAAGGATGGCAAGGTTAACAAAGGTATATGTGATATACATGTTATTGATGTGTACCTTACTGATGCTCGCAGTAGCACCTGGGTATTTGATACTGGTTCTGTTGCTAATATTTGCAACTCGAAACAGGGGCTACGGATTAAGCGAAGATTGGCTAAGGACGAGGTGACGATGCGCGTGGGAAATGGTTCCAAAGTCGATGTGATCGCGGTCAGCACACTACCTCTACATCTACCTTCGGGATTAGTATTAGAGCTAAATAATTGTTATTTGGTGCCAGCGTTGAGCATGAACATTATATCTGGATCTTGTTAGATGCGAGACGGTTATTCATTTAAATCAGAGAATAATGGTTGTTCTATTTATATGAGTAATATCTTTTATGGTCATGCACCCTTGAAGAGTGGTCTATTCTTAATGAATCTCGATAGTAGTGACACACATATTCATAATGTCGAAGCCAAAAGATGCAGAGTTGATAATGACAGTGCAACTTATTTGTGGCACTGCCGTTTAGGTCATATCGGTGTAAAGCGCATGAAGAAACTCCATACTGATCGACTTTTGGAATCACTTGATTATGAATCACTCTGTACTTGCGAACCGTGCCTCATGGGCAAGATGACTAAAACACCGTTCTACGGAACTATGGAGAGAGCAACGGATTTATTGGAAATCATACATACAGATGTATGTGGTCCGATGAATATTGAGGCTCGTGGCGGATATCGTTATTTTCTCACCTTCACAGATGATTTGAGCAGATATGGGTATATCTACTTAATGAAACATAAGTATGAAACATTTGAAAAGTTCAAAGAATTTCAGAGTGAAGTTGAAAATCATCGTAACAAGAAAATAAAGTTTCTACGATCAGATCGTGGAGGAGAATATTTGAGTTACGAGTTTGGCCTACATTTGAAACAATGCGGAATAGTTTCGCAACTCACGCCACCCGGAACACCACAGCGTAATCGTGTGTCCGAACGTCGTAATCGTACTTTACTAGATATGGTGCGATCTATGATGTCTCTTACTGATTTACCGCTATCGTTTTGGGGTTATGCTTTACAGACGACTGCATTCACTCTAAATAGGGCACCATCGAAATCCGTTGAAACGACACCTTATGAACTATGGTTTGGCAAGAAACCAAAGTTGTCGTATCTTAAAGTTGTGAAGAAACTTCAACCTGATAAGCTTGAACCTAAATCGGAGAAATGTGTCTTCATAGGATACCCAAAGGAGACTGTTGGGTACACCTTCTATCACAGATCCGAAGGCAAGACATTCGGTGCTAAGAATGGATCCTTTCTAGAGAAGGAGTTTCTCTCGAAAGAAGTGAATGGGAGGAAAGTAGAACTTGATGAGGTAACTGTACCTGCTCCCTTATTGGAAAGTAGATCATCATAGAAACCAGTTTCTGCGACACCTACACCAATTAGTGGGGAAGTTAATGATAATGATCATGAAACTTTAGATCAAGTTATTACTGAACCTCATAGGTCAACCAGATTAAGATCCGCACCAGAGTGGTACGGTAATCCTGTTCTGGAGGTTATGTTACTAGACCATGACGAACCTACGAACTATGAAGAAGCGATGGTGAGCCCAGATTCCACAAAATGGCTTGAGGCCATGAAATCTGAGATGGGATCCATGTATGAGAACAAAGTATGGACTTTGGTTGACTTGCCCGATGGTCGTCAAGCCATTGAAAATAAATGGATCTTCAAGAATAAGATTGACGCTGATGGTAATGTTACTGTCTATAAAGCTCGACTTGTTGCGAAAGGTTTTCGACAATTTCAAGGGATTGACTACGATGAGACCTTCTCACCCGTAGCGAAGCTTAAGTCTGTCCGAATCATGTTAGCAATTGCCGCATTTTATGATTATGAAATTTGGCAAATGGATGTAAAAACTGCATTCCTGAATGGATTTCTGGAAGAAGAGTTGTATATGATGCAACCGGAAGGTTTTATCGATCCAAAGGGAGCTAACAAAGTGTGCAAGCTCCAGCGATCCATTTATGGACTGGTGCAAGCCTCTCGGAGTTGGAATAAACGCTTTGATAGTGTGATCAAAGCATTTGGTTTTATACAGACTTTTGGAGAAGCCTGTATTTACAAGAAAGTGAGTGGGAGCTCAGTAGCATTTCTGATATTATATGTGGATTACATATTGTTGATTGGAAATGATATAGAATTTCTGGATAACATAAAGGGATACTTGAATAAGAGTTTTTCAATGAAAGACCTCGGTGAAGCTGCATATATATTAGGCATTAAGATCTATAGAGATAGATCAAGACGCTTAATTGGACTTTCACAAAGCACATACCTTGACAAAGTTTTGAAGAAGTTCAAAATGGATCAAGCAAAGAAAGGGTTCTTGCCTATACTACAAGGTGTGAGATTGAGTAAGACTCAATGCCCAACCACTGCAGAAGATAGAGAGAAGATGAAAGATGTTCCCTATGCTTCAGCCATAGGCTCTATCATGTATGCAATGCTGTGTACCAGACCTGATGTGTGCCTTGCTATAAGTTTAGCAGGGAGGTACCAAAGTAATCCAAGAGTGGATCACTGGACAGCGGTCAAGAACATCCTGAAATACCTGAAAAGGACTAAGGATATGTTTCTCGTTTATGGAGATGACAAAGAGCTCATCGTAAATGGTTACGTTGATGCAAGCTTTGACACTGATCCGGACGATTCTAAATCGCAAACCGGATACGTATTTACATTGAACGGTGGAGCTGTCAGTTGGTGCAGTTCTAAGCGAAGTGTCGTGGCGGGATCTACGTGTGAAGCGGAGTACATAGCTGCTTCGGAAGCAGCAGATGAAGGAGTCTGGATGAAGGAGTTCATATCCGATCTAGGTGTCATACCTAGTGCATCGGGACCAATGAAAATCTTTTGTGACAATACTGGTGCAATTGCCTTAGCAAAGGAATCCAGATTTCACAAGAGAACCAAGCACATCAAAAGAGGCTTCAATTCCATCCGGGATTTAGTCCAGGTGGGAGACATAGAAATTTGCAAGATACATACAGATCTGAATGCTGCAGACCCGTTGACTAAGCCTCTTCCACGAGCAAAACATGATCAGCACCAAGACTCCATGGGTGTAAGAATCATTACTGTGTAATCTAGATTATTAACTCTAGTGCAAGTGGGAGACTGAAGGAAATATGCCCTAGAGGCAATAATAAAGTATTATTTATTTCCTCATGATAAATGTTTATTATTCATGCTAGAATTGTATTAACCGGAAACATAATACATGTGTGAATACATAGACAAACAGAGTGTCACTAGTATGCCTCTACTTGACTAGCTCGTTAATCAAAGATGGTTATGTTTCCTAGCCATAGACATGAGTTGTCATTTGATTAACGGGATCACCTCATTAGGAGAATGACGTGATTGACTTGACCCATTCCGTTAGCTTAGCACTCGATCGTTTAGTATGTTGCTATTGCTTTCTTCATGACTTATACATGTTCCTATGACTATGAGATTATGCAACTCCCGTTTACCGGAGGAACACTTTGTGTGCTACCAAACGTCACAACGTAACTGGGTGATTATAAAGGTGCTCTACAGGTGTCTCCAAAGGTACTTGTTGGGTTGGCGTATTTCGAGATTAGGATTTGTCACTCCGATTGTCGGAGAGGTATCTCTGGGCCCACTCGGTAATGCACATCACTATAAACCTTGCAAGCATTGTAACTAATGAGTTAGTTGCGGGATGATGTATTACGGAACGAGTAAAGAGACTTGCCGGTAACGAGATTGAACTAGGTATCGAGATACCGACGATCGAATCTCGGGCAAGTAATATACCGATGACAAAGGGAACAACGTATGTTGTTATGCGGTCTGACCGATAAAGATCTTCGTAGAATATGTAGGAACCAATATGAGCATCCAGGTTCCGCTATTGGTTATTGACCGGAGAGGTGTCTCGGTCATCTCTACATAGTTCTCGAACCCGTATGGTCCGCACGCTTAACGTTACGATGACAGTTATATTATGAGTTTATATGTTTTGATGTACCGAAGGTTGTTCGAAGTCCCAGATGTGATCACGGACATGACGAGGAGTCTCGAAATGGTCGAGACATAAAGATTGATATATTGGAAGCCTATGTTTGGACATCGGAAGTGTTCCGGGTGAAATCGGGATTTTTCCGGAGTACCGGGAGGTTACCGGAACCCCCCGGTAACTTAATCGGCCTTATTGGGCCTAGCTGGAAGAGAGGAGAGGAGGCTAGGGCAGGGCCGTGCCCCCTTCCCCCCCCAGTCCGAATAGGACAAGGAGAGGGGGGCGGCGCCCCCCCTTCCTTCCTCCCCTCCACCTCTTCCCCTCTTCCACTCCTAGTCCAACATGGAAACGGGGGAGTCCTACTCCCGGTAGGAGTAGGACTCCTCCTTGCGCGCTTCTACCTCCTAGGCCGGCGGCCTCCCCCTTGCACCTTTATATACGGGGGTAGGGGGCACCTCTAGACACACAATTGATATACGATATTTTAGCCGTGTGCAGTGCCCCCCTCCACCATATTACACCTCGATAATATCGTAGCGGAGCTTAGGCGAAGCTCTGCGTCGGTAGAACATCATCATCGTCACCCCGCCGTCGTGCTGACGAAACTCTCCCTCAACACTCGGCTGGATTGGAGTTCAAGGGACGTCATCGAGCTGAACGTGTGCTGAACTCGGAGGTGCCATGCGTTTGGTACTTGATCGGTCGGATCGTGAAGACGTACGACTACATCAACCGCGTTGTGTTAACACTTCCGCTTTCGGTCTATGAGGGTATGTGGACAACACTCTCCCCTCTCATTGCTATGCATCACCATGATCTTGCGTGTGCGTAGGAATTTTTTTGAAATTACTACGTTCCCCAACAGGAAGAAGTAGGTCGGTGGAGCTGCGAGGGGCCCACGAGGGTGGGGGGCGCGCCCAGGGGGCAAGCGCGCCTCCCTGCCTCGTGGCCTCCTCGCTTCTTTCTTGACGTCCACTCCAAGTTCCCTGGATGATGTTTGTTCCAAAAATAACTCTCCCGAAGGTTTCGTTCCGTTTGGATTCCGTTTGATATTCCTTTTCTGCGAAACAGTGTAATAGGCAAAAAAACAACAATTTGGACTGGGCGTCTGGTTAGTAGGTTAGTCCCAAAAATAATATATAAGTGTATAATAAAGCCCATTAAACATCCAAAACAGATAATATTATGCATGGAACAATAAAAATTATAGATACGTTCGAGACGTATCACTCATATTCATCATGATCAGTCAAGCAGGAAGTAGGGTATTACCTCCATAAAGAGGGCCCGAACCTGGGTAAACATCGTGTCCCCTGTCTCCTGTTACCATCAAACTTAGACACACAGTTCAGGACCCCCTACCCGAGATCCGCCGGTTTTGACACCGATAGTGAATAGGCGATTTTTATGAAAGTCTTCAAAACACGGGGGCTTTGAAGACAAATAGTAGATATGATCCTATTGATATGCAGCGGAAGGTAGACTACACTAGACAAGCCATAGTCCAGTAAGCAATGAAGTGAAAGCACGAAGGCTATTAGCAGCTACGTAGTATAGATCAGGATGGAAGATAGTATGAAGCCAAACAACAATAGTCGTCACACAGTGAAGTCAATCAGATCAAGCAAGCAGGCAAAGACTTCACGAAGACAAACTCTAAGTAAAGAGAGGTAAGAGATAGAACCAGTTGCTTGGTGTGGACAGGGATTTATTGGACCAGTTCCAGCTGCTGTGACAACTGTACGTCTGGTTAGGGAGGCCGAGATTTAACTCAGAAGACCGCGTCTTCACCTTATTCCCCTTGAGCTAAGGACACTTAGTCCTCGCTCAATCACTCTGGTATGTCTTCAAGGTAGACTTCCAAACCTTCACAGACTTCGTTCACCGGCGATCCACAATGACTCTTGGATGCTCAGAACGCGACGCCTAACCGGCTGGAGGATTCACAGTCCTCAAGTGTAACAAGTCTACAGATCACGCGGACAGAAAGACTTCAGTGATGCCTAACACTCTTTGGCTCTGGGTGTTTCGGGCTTTGTCCTTGCAAGGATCTCTCTCTCAAATGCTTCGGAGGTGGGTTGCTCTCAAATGACAAAAGCCGTGCACTAACTCTGAGCAGCCACCAATTTATGGTGTAGGGGGTGGGCTATTTATAGCCAGGAGGCAACCCGACCTGATTTGTCCAAAATGACCCTGGGTCACTAAGGAACTAACACGTGTCCAACGGTTAGATTTCAAACACACGCGGCAGCCTGACTTGGGTTACAAGTAAAGTTGACTCATCCAACTCTGGATAAGATTTGCTCTCATTGTCTTTGCTCGAAGACATAGGATTTGGTTGAGCATCACTTTAGTCACTCTAACTTTGTTCACCTGGACCCCACTTAATAGTGTGGTGGTTCCTATGACTCAACAAAGAAGAAAAGGAAACTACGAAACAACTATGTCTTCACACTCCATAGTCTTCACGTGAATATCTTCTCGAGTCATAGTCTTCGTTGTGAATATCTTCAGAGACCACCATTGTCTTCATTGTCTTCACACATTTTTAGGGGCCATCTCTGGTAGGTAAACCAAATCAATGAGGGACTACTACCTGTGTTATCCTGCAATTCTCACAAACACATTAGTCCCTCAACCAAGTTGTCGTCAATACTCCAAAACCAACTAGGGGTGGCACTAGATGCACTTACATAAAGACTTAGCAAAAATAATGCAACCACCCATAAGGACTCGCTTGAAGACTATGCAACCACCCATAAGGACCCACTTGAAGACTATCAACTCATAAGCTTCTCCTCCTTTTGTCAGTAAGGACCAGAAAGGATTGATGACATAGAGTATCTACTCATTCCCATCAGGAGTGGATGATGGAGCAGGGTCAACGTTGGAGTTTGGTGGTGCAGACATGCCTAATGCAGTGTCGAGATGTAGTGCAACCATGGTTGGTGAAGTGGCGTCGTCTTCTTCATCGACGACTCTTGCAACAACAGTTGCAGCCGAAGATGAACGCTCAGAATCTTCAATTGAGGGAGTGCGGAGCCAGCTTGCATTTTTTGGAGGCCTAGAATCAAACTTGAAGGTCTCAGTGAAGCCATCTTCGCGAAGATCGTCTTCAGGGCAAAGCAGAGTGAGACTCTTCTAGGTCCGCCGACAGGCTTCATGGGCAACAAACGAGTTCTTGGTGGCCAAATTTCGAATGCGATTGACATCCACCAAGATACTCTGCATCTGACGCTTGAGCCAGTCGTGATGCTTATCCTGCTTCTGATGCAAGGCCACAAGAAGATGTCGGTCATTGAGTACACGAGAACGCTTTCGAGGCCTTTGGGCAACCGTACTTGCAGTGGCTTCGGTGTTGGCCCGATGCCCCACTCTCATATTTCCAGCCAGAGGATAAGCAGGAGTTGCAGCATTGGGGACAAGAATTCCCTCCATTGGTTGCGAGAAGCTTTGGTTTTCAGCATTCTGAAGATGTAGAGGCTTCTTGGCAGGCTCAGGGTAGATGGATTCAATGGACATATCAACCTCAGGCAGGAAAACAATGTGGTTGTGAGCTGAGGGCTGATAGTCAACAATGGAATGGAGCTTGATTAGGCGCATCACCCATGGAGCATAGAACTTTAGGCGAAACAGATCAATCCCAGACGCAACAAGTTGTCTGATGAAGAAATCCTGGGTGTTGAATCTGATGCCATCGATGATGTAGAATACCAAAGTCTTCATGTCTCCTTCAAGTTTAGCTTCAGAAGAATGTCCCTTAATTGGCCATAGAGTACGCCTCAGAATGTGGTATACTGTGCGTGGCAAGTACTCAAGGTCTTGGACGAAGAATTCCTTTGGGTATTCAGCATCTTGAGGCAATGGCTTCATCATACTGAGCATCTGACTCATATTGGGTTTGGGCCTCTGAAAGATACTCTGTAGTTCATCTCGATGTCACTGACAACCAGGCTCGTATAACTCACCTGGAGTGGGCAGGGAAGTAAGCTCGATAATGTCTTGAGCTTTGGCTTCGTGATGTACATCACCTGACATCCACTCAAGGATCCATGTCTTCGGATCGCTGTTGTAGCCGCGAATATGAAGTGTGGCATAGAACTGCAGCAGAAGCTCTTCATTCCAGTGCTCTTTGTCTGTTACAAACGGCAGAAGACCAACATCCCGAAAGCAGTCAAGCGCTTCTTGAAGACAGGGCAGCCCAGCAATAGCTTCACTATCCAGACGCATATGAGGAAAGATTATCTCTTTATTGTACAGAATGCAAGAGTAGTAGCTTCACTGCTGATGGCTCCAAAAACGATCGGAAGAGATCTTTGGCTTCGTGTAGGGATTCTTGGCACTGTCAAAGAAGGTGTTATGTGCTCTGAAGCTGTGCACGCTGAAGGATTCCGGTGTAGTTGCAGCACGTGGAAGCCTTGGCAGCCGTGGCTTGGGCTTCTGTACTTGAGGCCTCTGCTCCACATGATAGTCATATTGTGGTCCAGGAGCTATGGGAGGAACCATAATGAGCCATCTCACCGTGAGAAGCTGGCCATGATCATAGGCCTGTTCAATTGTGTGAGGCCTTGGAGGTGGAACAGTGGCTTCAACATCCACATTAGCTTCAAGCTCCACATTGTCTTCAGCCATGACTGTGTCATTGGCTTCAGCGACGTTGTTTGTGGCAGCCTCAGTGTTTTCAACCTCAGTTTGTGCAATAACAGGAGGGTCGGGCACAATCACATTCTCCTCGAGAATGACTTGATCTATAGCTGGGGGTGTGGCAACTCTTTCTTCTTCTCTTTCTCCTTTATCTTCATCGGCTGATGCAGCCAGAATGTCTTCAGCAGCTTTGGCTTCAGACTCAGAGACATTCACAGTAGGGGTGGCTTCAGGAAACACTTGGCGTGCGACTGAGCTTTGTTGCACTTCCCCTTCCGGAATGCTCGACATGGTGACCTGGGGCCTGGGGCTTTTGCGAAGCCTGCAAAATGCGGGTGACACATTTGGTGAGGGAGTGGTCTGCACCATGTAGTTGTCGTTGTCAAGCAGCGGAGTGGTGACTTGAGGTGGTGGTGTTTTTGGTGTCTCATCATGCACTGGGGTGTCTTGCTGTGGGCGCTCGGCCCATGAGTCATCCTGAGCAATTGGCGTCAATGGACGACCAATGCTGATAAGTTCACTGCTCGTTGGTGCAGGCGATTATACCGACTGGGGATCGAGCTGAGGAAGGACTACATCATCATCAACATTGTCGTCACGACCAATGTCTTCAGCTGTGATGGCATCAACAACTGGAACTTCTTCATTTTCAGGAGCCTCTGTGGAAGTAGGCTCATGGATCACAAGACGACGCTCTTGGTTGGTTGAGGCTGGAAGAGCAACAGAAATGGGTTCAACAATGAGGGGCTCGGAGGCTGCAGCACGCTCTTTCTTTGAAGACTTTGTCTTCAACTTCTTCTTGGATGGGGCATCATCAGAAGCGTCCTTGTGCTTACGTTTCCTGGCTTCGGCTTCAGCTGCCCTTGTTTTCTTCAGTTCTGAAGCTGCTGAGGTGACCTTTGGCTTCGAGCCAGTCATGCTGGCAGGGAAGACAATGCGAGGTTCTTCCTGCCTTGGTTCTTCAGGTTGGGCCGCAGCATACTTCTTCTTTTGCTTGGCAGCCATCCTGGGGTCGATGCCAGGACGCCCAAGAGCTTTGCGCTTCTCAGCTTCATTGTGGGCTTGAACACATTTCTCTGTGAAGTACTTCATGCGCTCTCGTGAGCCTTTGGCTTCATCACGCTTCTTGGGGAACTCTTCTTTAAGATCATGCATCATCTTATTGAAGATCTGCACATCAGCCACACTGAGCTTGGCCATATTCTTCTTGAAGTGAGCCTTCTCATAATTAATCTTGTGTTTTAGCTCAACAATTTTCTGAGCCAGGGCCAATTCATTGGCAATGGCTCCATGGAATGTGACGCTGATGTCCACAGACAGCTGAAGATCATCAATACTGATGCTCTGGTCATTGAACCACTCATTGATGAAGTTGTTCAGAATGTCAACATCAAAGAGGGGCAGATCGTTGAAGATCTCCGCCTCTTGCTTGCTCTTAATTAGCATCTCAAGTGCTTCATCACCAAGATCTTCATCACTTGAAAGATCAATGGCGTCTTCCTCGTTGCACAGAACGGCAGCAGGAGTCAGATCATGCCCATAAATCTTCTTGGGCTTCTTGGTTTTCTTGGACTTCTCGTCCTTCTTGGAGACACGAGACAAGTCTTCAGACTGCACACTGAGTTCAGGAGGTGCTGTGGTCAAGGGCTTCACAGTCGAAGCTTTTGGTGCGGCAGAGGGCTTTGAAACTTTTGATTTCTTCTTCTTCTGCTGCTTCGGTAGTGCGGGCGCATCTTTAGAATCTGCGTCATCAGCAGATTGATCCACCGTGGCCCTCTGAGCAGCGATGTGAGTGAGGAGGCCATCGAAGTTGTTGAAGGGGCCGACGACATTGGGATTGGCATCACGTGTGGCATCAGCCCTTGGAGCAGACGTACCAGGGTTGAAGTCGAGTCCGAATGCCTTGTTGTTCTTAGTAGCTGACTCCTTTGCAAATTGAAAATTGCGCTTGAAGACATTGTCTTCGCGACACCATCGCATAGATGACGGATCAGCATTCTCAGGCTGTGGTTCTCGGACCATGCAAGGGTAGAAGCCTTGGGCAATGGCTTTAGGCTTCGACTTGGGTTGCAGATTCTTGTACAGAATGTCGCCCCACGGGCACTTTATGGCATTCTTCTCTGCATATTCAGCAGTGACGAAGTTGTACTTGAACCACTGTTCTGCCCAATATCTTTGAATCCATTGGATTCGGGTCTTGCGCTGGCCGTAGCTTTCCTATGGATCTGACTTGTACAGTTCAAACAAATCAGGAGGTAAATCCTTAGCAGCATTTCCATGGTGCTGCCTGCCACCTTTTCTTGCTAATTTCTTAGTTGCCATTATATTCAGACTGAATGGCTTCAGAACAGTGAATGACTTCCTTCTACTAGTCAGACAAGAGCTGGCTTCAGGGGAGTGAATATGATGCTGTAAGAACTCTGCAAATGAATGCAGACTATGAGAACCAAGGGATTCTCCCACGGACATGCACCTGTGACAGAATTAGAGATGCGAGGGAAGGGGAAGAGGTCATATGCATTCTCAGAAGATTTTGAAGATAAATCAGTTTGAAGACATTGACCTCATAGAGCGAAGGCATTCACTTATTTAAAGAGAGTTGGTTCCAGATTTGTACAAATCCATGAATAAGTACAAGTGAGGAATCTAACTAGTTATGAAGCATAAGTGAACATTCTTAGCATGATATGAGATGCAGATAAGGACGGATCCATACTTGGTAGTGAAGAAACCACTTTTGGTTGAAGTGGATGGATTTGACGGATCGAAAAGGCAGTAAAAAGTGAGATTTAATTACCGCTGACGAACTGCTAGACGAGGCAGAGTTAGAAGCCGAGCAGTTCAATCTCCTGCGCCCTAACTTGGCGGAGGAAGACACCTACGGCGGCGGCGGAGGAGACGAGGTCCGCGGCCGGTGTGAGGACAGCGTCGAAGAAGTCGTGGCAGCTAAGCGCTTCGTCTCCGGCGTGGACGCGAGCTGGCGGAGGCGCTAGGGTTTGTGCGAGGTGGCGATGTGGAAGGAGAGATAATGACCGTGGTGTGTGAGTATTTATAAGGATAGGGACTACACAGCGTAATTATGCAGGTGCCCCTGGCGGTTCACATCTGAAGGACACGTGGCTTGCATGCAACTTATTGGAAGTTGTTCCATGTTCCCACACACGCCTGGATTGTCGGGTGGTCGTTCCGGCTTGCATGCAACTTATTGGAAGTTGTTCCATGTTCCCACACACGCCCGGATTGTCGGGTGGTCGTTCCGGCTTTTCCGGTATTCAGGAAAAAATGATTTGGCATTAAAAACAGATTTAAATGTTTGTCTCTGTGTCTTCTGCTGACAAGGACTGAGAGAAGACATTTGACAGGTTTCAACAGAGTGCATATGACTTAGATAGACAGAATTTGGGGTAGAAGCACAGAGAGGGTTAGGATCCGATCACATTCACTTAGATCAAGAAAAAAAAATCAAGCATGAGGACATAGCTATAAGTGAATGCTATAGAGGACAGAACACACATATATATTTATATATCAGACCAACTCAACATGCGAAGATAAACCTCGAAGTCAAATGAATGTTGAAGACAAACCAAATGCGAAGACTATGCAATTTTGACGCCAAAAGAAACACTTCAATAAGAATTTGGTGGTGGCATTACCCACCGTATAGGAAGTATTAGACCCAGACACGATGCACAATTATCGTGGCGCTCCGAAGTCAAATTCCCTGTTAATGTATTCACACTTGGAGTGTATGTCTTCATTGATTGAAGATATACGTTACTTCGTGTGTTGCACATCTAAGTCCTCAACATGCATAAGCGTTAGGATGTGTGTCCAATCACAGGACATTTGAGGATTCTAAGATATTTAGCTCACACCGCAACTTGCAAAACCTTTTCTCATCCAAGGGCTTTGTGAAGATATCTGCCAATTGCTCTTCAGTGTTGACGTGAATGATATCAATATCTTCCTTCATGACATGATCTCTGAGAAAGTGATGACGGATCTGAATGTGCTTTGTCTTCGAGTGCTGGACCGGGTTATTGGCAATCTTGATGGCTCTTTCTTTGTCGCAGTAGAGTGGCACATGCTTCAGGTGGATGCCATAGTCCTTGAGAGTTTGCTTCATCCATAGAAGCTGAGCGCAGCCAGATCTAGCAGCAATGTATTCTGATTTAGTAGTGGAGAGGGATACACAGTTCTGCTTCTTCGAAGACCAACAGACAAGAGATCGTCCAAGAAAGTGACATGTGCCTGATGTGGACTTGCGATCAACCTTGTCACCAGCATAATCAGCATAAGAGAATCCAACTAGATCAAACTCTGAGCCCTTTGGATACCATAATCCTAGTATTGGGGTGTAAGCCAAATATCGAAGAATTCGCTTCACAGCTAAGTGATGCGACTCCTTTGGTGCCGCTTGGAATCAGGCACACATGCAAACACTAAGCATTATATCTGGCCTAGATGCACACAAATAGAGTAAAGAACCAATCATGGAGCGGTATACCTTTTGATCGAACACTTTACCATTGTCCTCGGGGGCCAGATGACTTTTGGTTGGCATTGGCGTCGTGTATCCTTTGCAATCTTGCATTCCAAACTTCTCCAGGCAATCTTTGAGGTATTTCTCTTGTGATATGAAGATGCCAGTGCTCTGCTGACGGATTTGAAGACCAAGGAAGAATTTCAGCTCACCCATCATGGACATCTGATATTGCTCTTGCATCATATGTCCAAACTCATCACTTTATTTCTTGTTAGTGCAGCCGAAGATAATGTCATCCACATAGATTTGGCACACAAACAGTTCTCCATCATATGTCTTCGTGAAGAGTGTGGGATCCTGGGAACCAGGTTTTGAAGCCTTTGCTCTTCAGGAAGTCTTTGAGCGTGTCATACCAAGCGCGAGGGGCTTGTTTAAGGCCATACAGTGCCTTGTTGAGCTTCTATACCTTCTCAGGATGTTTTGGGTCTTCAAAGCCAGGTGGTTGTGCAACATACACTTCTTCTTCAATTTTTCCATTTAGGAAGGCACTCTTCACATCCATTTGATACAGAAGGACGTTGTGATGGTTGGCATAGGCTAGCAGTATGTGAATGGCTTCAAGCCTAGCCACTGGAGCAAATGTTTCATCGAAGTCAATCCCTTCTACTTGAGTGTAACCTTGAGCAACTAGATGAGCCTTGTTTCTGACGACTTGGCCATGCTCATCTTGTTTGTTGCGATAGATCCATTTGGTGCCTACGATGTTGTGCTTGCGAGGATCAGGACGCTTTACTAGTTCCCAAACATTGTTCAGTTCAAACTGTTGAAGCTCTTCTAGCATAGCTTGAATCCATTCAGGTTCCATGAAGGCTTCAACAACTTTCTTGGGTTCAGATATAGAGACAAATGCAAAGTGCCCACAGAAATTTGCTAGCTGTGTTGCTCTTGAACGAGTGAGTGGACCAGGTGCATTGATGCTATCAATAATCTTCTCAATCTGTACTTCATTTGCAACACGAGGATGAACTTGACGAAGATTTTGCCCTTGCTGATCATTTTCTTCATCTTCAGCATTGACTTTAGGCTGAGCAGTGCCTTCGGGTTGACTAGGTGCAGAAATGATGATTTCTTCTTCAGCCTGTGCCTCTGAAGGTATGATTTCTCCAGTACCCATAAGCTTGATAGATTCACTCGGTGAGGCTTCATCTAGCACATTTGGAAGGTGCTCTCTTTGTGAGCCGTTAGTCTCATCGAACCGCATATCCATAGTTTCAACCACTTTATAGTGAAAGAGGTTGAAGACTCTGTAGGAGTGCGAGTCCTTTCCGTATGCAAGCATAAAACCTTCATGTGCTTTTGGTGCAAATTTTGAAGTGTGATGTGGATCCTTGATCCAGCACCTAGCACCAAATACTCTGAAGTAGCTGACGTTTGGCTTCTTACCATTTAGTAGTGTAATGCCCACGATGCGGCTATATCTCCCATGTGTCGAGGCACGACTTGGAGGCATAACCGCATGGTGGTTTTGTCGCAAGAAGGGTCATCTTCACACAATCCCATGTAATGAACAAGAATGGGATATAGAGTTGGCTTACAATCGCCACTTCACACAATACATAAATTAAACATACATCATTCAAAATACACACATAGACCGATACGGTCAAATCCAAATGAAAAGAAGATAACCCCAAATGCTAGATCCCCGATCGTCCCAACTGGGCTCCACTACTGATCATCAGGAAACGAAACATAGTAACGACCAAGGTCTTCGTCGAACTCCCACTCGAGCTCGGTTGCGTCACCTGCACTGGTATCCTCGGCACCTGCAACTGTTTTGTTAGAATCTGTGAGTCACGAGGACTCAGCAATCTCACACCCGCGAGATCAAGACTATTTAAGCTTATGGGTAGGAAAGGTGGTAATGTGGTGGAGCTGCAGCAAGCACTAAGCAAAAATGGTGGCTAACATACGCAAATAAGAGCGAGAAGAGAAGCAACACAACGGTCGAGAAGCTAGAAGTGATCCTGAAACTAATTACGTTCAAGCATATCACAAGACCGTGTTCACTTCCCGGACTCCGCCGAAAAGAGACCAGCACGGCTACACACGCGGTTGATGCATTTTAATTAAGTCAAGTGTCAAGTTCTCTACAACCGGACATTAACAAATTCCCATCTGCCACATAACCGTGGGCACCGCTTTCGAAAGTTTATACCCTGCAGGGGTGTCCCAACTTAGCCCATAATAAGCTCTCACGGTCAACGAAGGATAGTCCTTCTCCCGGGAAGACCCGATCAGTCTCGGAATCCCGGTTACAAGACATTTCGACAATGGTAAAACAAGACCAGCAAAGCCGCCCGATGTGCCGACAAATCTCGATAGGAGTCGCACGTATCTCGTTCTCAGGGCACACCAGATGAGCCAGACGTCGGGTTGGCATAGACCCTGGTTGCCCAGGGGGCGCCGGACATCGCTCGGTTTGGACCAGCACTCGAAAGAGCACTGGCCCGCGGGGGTAAATAAAGATGACCCTCGGGCTCCGGAAACCCAAGGGAAAAAGGCTTAGGTGAGGCAAATGTAAAACCAAGGTTGGGCCTTGCTGGAGGAGTTTTATTCAAGGCGAACTGTCAAGGGGTTCCCATAACACCCAACCGCGTTAGGGACGCAAAATCCGGGAACATAATACCGATATGACGGAAACTAGGGCGGCAAGAGTGGAACAAAACACCAGGCATAAGGCCAAGCCTTCCACCCTTTACCAAGTATATATGTGCATTAATTAAAATAAGAGATATTGTGATATCCCAACATATCCATGTTCCAACATGGAACAAACTTCAGCTTCACCTGCAACTAGCAACGCTATAAGAAGGGCTGAGCAAAAGCGGTAACTTAGCCAAACAACGGTTTGCTAGGAAAGGATGGTTAGAGGCTTGACATGGCAATATGGGAGGCATGATATAGCAAGTGGTAGGTAGCGCGACATAGCAATAGAGCGAACAACTAGCAACCAAAGATAGAAGTGATTTCGAGGGTATGGTCATCTTGCCTGAAATCCCGCTAGGAAGAAGAACGAATCCATGAAGAAGACGAAGCCACGTAGACGAACGAATCCTCACGATCGCAACGAAACAGGAACTAACAAGAAGGATCACAACCGGAAAGAAGCAAACAACACGGTAAACACACAATGATAAACATGGTATGATGCACAATCAAGTATGATGCATGTCCGGTTTAAATGAGGCATGGCATGGCAAAATGCAACAAACAATACTACAAATTAAGTGGAGCTCAATATGCAATGAGTTGCATATTGACAAAACACCACATCAATTATTTAGTTCTCTCCAGTTTATGTACCCAACAAAATTAACTGTGGTTAAGCATGGCAAGAGGTGAAGCATAAGAAAACTATCTATTTCGGCAAGTTTAAATGAGGCCGGAAACAACAAACAACAATTCTGGAAAATCCCCATATGCATATTTCGAGTTTGGTACTGTTCTGCCCTATACACAATTTTAGAGTTACTATGAAGTGCACCATGTTAAACTAGGCATTTTTCTACCCCATTTACATATAAACTTTATTAAATTCGGAGCTACGGTTATTTAGTTATGAAATAAAACATTTTAACATGGCATTTATGCAAATTAAACAAACAACAAGTTTAAACATTTTAAACATGGATGAAAGCAGCATATTATGAAACTAGATGAAATTTTAAGCATTTTACATATAAGAAGTTTTTTACATATGATGCATAGTTTGTGAGATATTAAATGCATGAATAAGAGGGGCTTTCTGAAAAACTGCAGCTCTCTGATTAATTAACAAATTCGTTCGCGGAAAAAAACAGTGACTCGGGCCGAAACTCGTTACGGGCCGACACATTGGCAGGCTGCACCGAGGGGGGCGCTGGAGTACTCACCATGGGCCAGGCCCAGTCGATGGAGACGATAGCAGCAGGCCGACTGCTGTCGAGGCCGGCCCGTGCGAGCTAAGCAGGGGGGCAGGCGGAGGACGACGAGGAGGGGCGCGGTCAACGCGAGGCAGAGGCACATGCAGGGACTTGGCGAGCTGGTCAACGCGGCTGGACGAAGCGGGCGAGGAGGCAGGGGCTCGTCCTTGTCCTCGTGAAGCAGGATGACGGCGGCGGACCTGACGCGTTCTCCGTTGAGGGCGACACAGCTTGAGGCGGGGAAGATCCAGAACGGGACAAAGCCGACGGATCCGAGGTGGAGGTCGCGATTGACGGCGAGGAACCTGATCGGCGGCGGACTTCGAGTTCCATGGCGCTGGCGTGCTGTGAGAGCAAGCAGGGAGAGAGCGGGAGATCGTGAGAGAGAGGCAAACGGGAGGAGAAGGCAGTAGGAAAAAGGGAGGCAGGGAGAAGAAAGTGAAGGAGAGGGCGACGGGGTCCTGGTGGTCGCCGGCGGGGTTGCGCGGACGAGGTAGGAGGCTCGGCCTCGGGTGCCTGGTTGCGGGCGCGGGCGTCGGTGAGGAGCACGGTGTGGAGGAGGTCCTCTCCCGTTGGGCTCGTGCGCGTGGGACGAAGCAGAGGGGGCGTTGGAGTCCTCTCCCACTCGGGATCGAGTGGGGATTTTTGGTGGCGCGGAGATCGTGAGAGGTGGTCGGAGGCTGCGGTTGGAGGGAGATGAATCTGAGATGGATGGTGGTTGGCTCGGTGGGGAAGACGAGGAGGAGACCCGGTGGGCCGGCGGCGGCGCGATGGGAAAACATGGATGGGACGGGAGGCCAGGCTAGGGTTATCTGTTTAAATAGCAAGTAGGGATTAGGTAGGGGCTACCGAATCCCTCCGATCATAATCGGACGATCGAGATAAAATAGGCTAGGAGAGTCTAAATAAGAAACGGAGATGTTTTATAGTTGTTTGGGGATGATCCGGACCCAACGGTAACGATAGTCCGGGTCGGGTTCGGGCAAGGTTTTCGGACGCGCGCGAGGGATTTGCGGGATGTGCAGAGAGGTTAGGAAGCCAGGCAAGAGGGAAACAAAATCTGGTTGGTCTCAGAACGGTCAACGAAGGCAAGGGGAACGCGGCAACTACGAGCAACTACAAGTTTTATGAAAACAATGATGGCAATGAATGCCGATGCAATGCGGATGATGCCATGATGAAATGCAACAAACAAATAAAACACACGATGGCAACGAAGAACATGGAAGGCTTCTGGAGCGTCGGTCTTGGGGCGTCACAACACTCCTCCACTTACAAGAGATCTCGTCCCGAGATCTAAGGATGGCGCCGGAGAGAAACGGAAGAGGAAGAGGTAAAAAAAGTTGCTTCTTTGACAAACGAGTGAAACACACAAACCTTGAGAGGTTGAACAAATCGAAAGAAAGAATACGATGGAGGTGAACGAGATTGCAAACACTGCGTTAGCAGAGAAGAACAAAGAACATGATGAGAACCAAGAGCTTAGGGGACAAGATAGATTTTGAAGCCACTCCGGTTAAAAGAAGATAGAGTAGGATTAAGAATGATATAATTTGGACAGCACTCCGACTGAAAATGGAAGGAATTAACATGAACTTGAGAAGATGGGATGATACTTGATGAAATCAACAACACACTGCCTCCGGAACTATTGAAAAATGGCACAAAGGGTAAGAAAGATTTCAGATCGCACTCTGGTTGAGGAAGGAGGCAAAACTTGATATGATGAGAGAGCTCGAATGAAAACACGACACTCCGGTTAAATGGATAAGCAAGGAAAAGAACATGATCTCCAAAATGAGATGATGGGTCGAAGAAAACATCACAATGCCTTCGGGACAAATGAAAGAGTGGAATCAATAGAACAGAGAAGAGAACAACAACTTCTATCACAATTGAATTTGAAAGAGCCTCCTTAAAAAGAAGGATTGAACGGAGTTGTTGGAAAACCAACAACGAAAAGAATAAGCTTGTAGTGAACTTATGGAAACATCTCAACATTATGAGGTGACAAACAGCCACTAAAGGAAGCCATTGGTTTGAGTGAGAGCACCAAGGCGATGAAAAACTTCTTTCACCAAGAGGATAGGAGAAAACTTGGATCATTGATAAGCACCATAATAGCAACATTCCTTAGGGAAGGCTTTAGGTGAAACATGACACAAGATAAATCCAACGAAGAGATTGGTGGATTTAAAATATCTCATTCTTGACAACATGTGAATCATGAAACGCGAACTCAAATTGTCAAGAATGACATAACACCACCTCAAATGATAAGGTAGAACGAATTGCACTTTGGAATGCAAGAAGAAGAATATTTGAGCTCTTCTAACAAGAATCTTGAGAACACTTCGAGAATGAATTAAATCCTTGATGAACCACCATGAAGAAACTCCATGAAGAACTCCGGTAAAAAAAAGGATGATAGAAAGAAAGAGAAGTTGAAAACACAAGGTGAAGTCTTGCAGTGATAAGATGAAGCTTTGAAATGATATAACCGAGAAAACTTGGAACTCCGGAAAGAAAGATGAACAAATGAAATCAAGAATTTTGATGAACCTCCGGAATAAGGAATTGAATTTACTCGATGAAACAAGAATAAGAATTACATTATGCTCATCCTTCACCAATTTAGATTGATGACAAGCAACGGATTTGGCATACTACTCATTCTCGTAGAAAGGATTACTATAGATATAGCGCAAACTTGGGAAAAGTCTTCAACGATCCGCCAGTAGGATTTGGAAAGAACGAATGAATTGACATGATAACAACGGAAGAGAAAACTTGAACGAACCACCGTAAGAATTGAAAACGAACAAAGGAAAGATAGTGAAACACCAGGAAGAATTAGAAAAAGGACGAAGATACTTGAGTGAATTTAGATACATGAGAACGAAGAGATCATGAACTGATTAGAGGATATTTGAACGATGCACCGGGAAGATTTGGGGAACAAGAGCTGAAAGCTGAGAATGAATAATTCTGAGATGATGGGCTCCGAAGAATCAAACTGAAAAGGCTCCTGAAATGCTCCAGATGGGTGATAAGAATTCTCACAATCGAAAACAATTATGAGAGGATGGCATCAACCTAGAACCATGAATCTTGAAGAGAATGGAGCAAGATTTAAGAGAAACTCTTCTTCGGTCTTCAAATGTTGAGAATGACGATGAGAAACACCACCATGAATTTTTGAGGCACTCCGGAATGGCAATTAGAAAGATTGAACGAACGATGAAAAGAATTTGAAAGATCTTGGAGAAAGACATTTGACTGATGATAATTCATTCTTACGTCAAACTTTGAAAGAATTTGAGAATCGCTCCGGATAAATTAGAAGAGTCAGGTAAGATCCTGGGAAAAGACCTGTGGGTTAGGGCCCACTCAAAAGATACACCGTTGAACGATTTAAAAGAGAGATTGCGTCGGTTCAATTAAATGGCTTGAATAAGGTAAGACCTCGAAATAGCTAGAAAGGATTAAGAATAGAAACATGAATCCTCTGGGATACCTTCAGCACTCCAGATAAACATGAATAGCAAGAGGTGGATGATTAAGAGGTGCACCGGCATGACAAAACATTTGAAACGAGGAAAGGATATGATCGACAAAGCTTGAATTGAATCCACTGGAGAAGAAAGAGAACGAATAATGATGAAGTTAAGGCTCCGTTAGTATCTTCCTGAGAATCACCGGATAAGAACATTGACGGAAAAGAATGGAGAGACTTCTCATCTATAAGATGGATACTTGATTAAGAAATCTGAGTCCTTGAAGAAAAAGGGTGGGAGGGCGGGGAAAACAAAGACAACTTGGGACGAATGAAGCAAACACCGTTGCAAAGAACTGAGAATTGATCTCGCGAATGTTGAAATGATCGGATCCACTTGATGAGAAGCACGCCGGTTGGAAAAGAATTAACATGACAACCTCAGTGATCAAGAAGGATTAGCACTCCCATAGAAATATGAGAACACCATTTAGGAAAAGGTATGGAATCCACATTTGACTTCCAAGCAACTCGAATACCACAACTTAAAACAAAACAAAGGATTTGTCTTGCAGAATAAGCCGGAAACAAACATATGATAGATCCCATATCGTATCATGTGTGTGTTGGAAAAATATCCTACGAGATACTTGAATTCCCACTTATAAACTCCCGAAACTTTCTGGTTGTGCAATCAGGTGTTGGGGATACAGGGGACGCAATATATCTCACCCAACTAACAATCCCTAGATCCAGCTGTATCTATCCGTCAACACATAACCAAGAAAACTCCGGAAATCGTGTACCTCAACCTTCGAAAAGCATCCGTTATACGAGCTATGGGAATACTCCCAAATTTCCGCCCCAGTACTGGGTGGCGTCGAGGTGATCTCACCAACAACTACATAAAAGAGATTTTCGATGTCGGCGAAACTCAGGTATTCCGGAACTGCAACGATAAAATTGTAACGACAACACCTTGGAGCTCAACTCCCCGGGACACTGCCACAACCCCTAAATGTCAGGAGGCACCAAGAACAATGTTCTCGTCACAAAACCATCGAAACGATTCCAAGATACCCGCGTGATCCTAAATTTTTTTTAGTGAAATTTGAGGAGAGGAAAGTCAAAACATCTACGTCAACAGGCCTCACCAGAGCGACGAAGGGACTGAGGAGTAAAAAGAATCCTACTCTCCGATATATATAATCCTAAGACTCAAAACATTTTTTCTAGACTCAACAACGTCAGCGATTCGATCAAGCAGGGGGCTCCTAAGTCGGGGATGGCTCTGATACCAACTTGTAACGCCCATGATGCGGCTATATCTCCCACGTGTCGAGGCACGACTTGGAGGCATAACCGCATGGTGGTTTTGTCGCAAGAAGGGTCCTCTTCACACAATCCCATGTAATGAACAAGAATGGGATAAAGAGTTGGCTTACAATCGCCACATCACACAATACATAAATTAAACATACATCATTCAAAATACACACATAGACCGACTACGGTCAAATCCAAATGAAAAGAAGATAACCCCAAATGCTAGATCCCCGATCATCCCAACTGGGCTCCACTGCTGATCATCAGGAAACGAAACATAGTAACGACCAAGGTCTTCGTCGAACTCCCACTTAAGCTCTGTTGCGTCACCTGCACTGGTATCCTCGGCACCTGCAACTGTTTTGGTAGAATCTGTGAGTCACGAGGACTCGGCAATCTCACACCCGCGAGATCAAGACTATTTAAGCTTATGGGTAGGAAAGGGGGTAATGTGGTGGAGCTGCAGCAAGCACTAAGCAAAAATGGTGGCTCACATACCCAAATAAGAGCGAGAAGAGAAGCAACGCAACGGTCGAGAATCTAGAAGTGATCAAGAAGTAATCTGAAACTACTTACGTTCAAGCATAACACAAGACAGTGTTCACTTCCCGGACTCCGCCGAAAAGAGACCATCACGGCTACACACGCGGTTGATGCATTTTAATTAAGTCAAGTGTCAAGTTCTCTACAACCAGACATTAACAAATTCCCATCTGCCACATAACCGCGGGCACGGCTTTCAAAAGTTTATACCCTGCAGGGGTGTCCCAACTTAGCCCATAATAAGCTCTCACGGTCAACGAAGGATATTCCTTCTCCTGGGAAGACCCGATCAGTCTCGGAATCCCGGTTACAAGACATTTCGACAATGGTAAAACAAGACCAGCAAAGCCGCCCGATGTGCCGACAAATCCCGATAGGAGTCGCACGTATCTCGTTCTCAGGGCACACCGGATGAGCCAGACGTCGGGTTGGCATAGACCCTGGTTGCCCAGGGGGCGTCGGACATTGCTCAGTTTGGACCAGCACTCGTAGGAGCACTGGCCCGCGGGGGTAAATAAAGATGACCCTCGGGCTCCGGAAACCCAAGGAAAAAAGGCTTAGGTGAGGCTAATGTAAAACCAAGGTTGGGCCTTGCTGGAGGAGTTTTATTCAAGGTGAACTGTCAAGGGGTTCCCATAACACCCAACCGCGTTAGGGACGCAAAATCTGGGAACATAATACCGATATGACGGAAACTAGGGCGGCAAGAGTGGAACAAAACACCAGGCATAAGGCCAAGCCTTCTACCCTTTACCAAGTATATAGGTGCATTAATTAAAATAAGAGGTATTGTGATATCCCAACATATCCATGTTCCAACATGGAACAAACTTCAGCTTCACCTGCAATTAGCAACGCTATAAGAAGGGCTGAGCAAAAGCGGTAACTTAGCCAAACAATAGTTTGCTAGGAAAGGATGGTTAGAGGCTTGACATGGCAATATGGGAGGCATGATATAGCAAGTGGTAGGTAGCGCGGCATAGCAATAGAGCGAACAACTAGCAAGCAAAGATAGAAGTGATTTCGAGGGTATGGTCATCTTGCCTGAAATCCCGCTAGGAAGAAGAACGAATCCATGAAGAAGACGAAGCCACGTAGATGAACGAATCCTCACGATCGCAACGAAACAGGAACTAACGAGAAGGAGCACAACCAGAAAGAAGCAAACAACATGGTAAACACACAATCATAAACATGGTATGATGCACAATCAAGTATGATACATGTCCGGTTTAAATGAGGCATGGCATGGCAAAATGCAACAAACAATACTACAAATTAAGTGGAGCTCAATATGCAACGAGTTGCATATTGACAAAACACCACATCAATTATTTAGTTCTCTCCCGTTTATGTACCCAACAAAATTAACTATGGTTAAGCATGGCAAGAGGTGAAGCATAATAAAACTATCTATTTAGGCAAGTTAAATGAGGCCAGAAACAACAAACAACAATTCCGGAAAATCCCCATATGCATATTTCGAGTTTGGTACTGTTCTGCCCTATACACAATTTTGGAGTTATTAAACAGCAAAATGAAGTGCACCATGTTAAACTAGGCATTTTTCTACCCCATTTACATATAAAGTTTATTAAATTCGAGGCTACGGTTAGTTAGTTATGAAATAAAACATTTTAACTTGGCATTTATGAAAGTTAAACAAACAACAAGTTTAAACATTTTAAACATGGATGAAAGCAGCATATTATGAAACTAGATGAAATTTTAAGCATTTTACATATAAGAAGTTTTTTACATATGATGCATAGTTTGTGAGATATTAAATGCATGAATAAGAGGGGCTTTCTGAAAAACTGCAGCTATCTGATTAATTAACAAATTCGTTCGCGAAAAAAAACAGTGACTCGGGCCGAAACTCGTTACGGGCCGAAACATTGGCAGGCTGCACAGAGGGGGGCGCCGGAGTGCTCTACATGGGCCAAGGCCCAGTCGGTGGAGACGATAGCAGCAGGCCGACTGCTGGTGGAGGCCGGCCCGTGCGAGCGAAGCAGGGGGCAGACGGAGGACGACGAGGAGGGGCGCGGTCAATGCGAGGCAGGGGCGCGTGCATTGACTTGGCGAGCTGGTCAACGCGGCTGGACGAAGCGGGCGAGGAGGTAGGGGCTCGTCCTTGTCCTCGTTAAGCAGGACGACGGTGGCGGACCTGGCGTGTTCTCCGTCGATGGCGACGCAGCTTGAGGCGGGGAAGACCCAGAACGGGACGAAGCCGATGGATCCAAGGCGGTGGTCGCGGATGACGGCGAGGAACCTGACCGGCGGCGGACTTCGAGTTCCATGGCACTGGCGCGCTGTGAGAGCAAGCAGGGAGAGAGCGGGAGATCGTGAGAGAGAGGCAAACGGGAGGAGAAGGCAGTAGGAAAAAGGGAGGCAGGGAGAAGAAAGTGAAGGAGAGGGCGACGGGGTCCTGGTGGTCGCCGGCGGGGTTGCGCGGACGAGGCAGGAGGCTCGGCCTCGGGTGACTGGTTGCGGGCGCGGGCGTCGGTGAGGAGCACGGCGTGGAGGAGCTCCTCTCCCGTTGGGCTCATGCGCGTGGGACGACGCAGAGGGGGCGTTGGAGTCCTCTCCCGCTCGGGATCGTGTGGGGATTTTTGGTGGCGCGGAAATCGTGAGAGGTGGTCGGAGGCTGCGGTTTGAGGGAGATGAATCTGAGATGGATGGTGGTTGGCTCGGTGGGGAAGGCGAGGAGGAGACCCGGTGGGCCAGCGGCGGTGCGATGGGAAAACATGGATGGGACGGGAGGCCAGGCTAGGGTTATCTGTTTAAATAGCAAGTAGGGATTAGGTAGGGGCTACCGAATCCCTCCGATCGTAATCGGACAATCGAGATAAAATAGGCTAGGAGAGTCTAAATAAGAAACGGAGATGTTTTATAGATGTTTGGGGATGATCTGGACCCAACGGTAACGATAGTCCGAGTCGGGTTCGGGCAAGGTTTTCGGACGCGCGCGAGGGATTTGCGGGATGTGTAGAGAGGTTAGGAAGCTAGGCAAGAGGGAAACAAAATCTGGTTGGTCTCGGAACGGTCAACGAAGGCAAGGGGAATGCGGCAACTACGAGCAACTACAAGTTTTATGAAAACAATGACGGCAACGAATGCTGATGCAATGCGGATGATGCCATGATGAAATGCAACAAACAAATAAAACACATGATGGCAACGAAGAACATGGAAGGCTTCTGGAGCGTCGGTCTTGGGGCGTCACAAGTAGCTCATAGGATGTCTTCTTTAGAAGCTTGTGAAGATAAACACGGTTGGTGACGTGGCATGCAGTATCAATGGCTTCATGCCAGAATTTTCTTGGAGTCTTGTACTCATCAAGTATCATCCGTGCCATCTCAATGAGGGTTATGTTCTTGCGCTCCATGATGCCATTCTGCTGAGGTGTGTGTGGAGCTGAGAACTCATGAGTGATGCCCAATGTATCAAGATAAGTGTCAAGGCCGGTGTTCTTGAATTCCGAGCCGTTTTCACTCCTGATATGCTTGATTTTGATGCCATATTTCGTCATGGCACGATTGGCGAATCGTCTGAAGACATCCTGCACTTCATTCTTGTAGAGGATTATGTGCACCCATGTATATCTAGAGTAATCATCAACAATAACAAAGCCATAGAGGCAAGCGGTGGTAGTGAGGGTAGAGTAGTGAGTAGGGCCAAATAAGTCCATGTGAAGCAGCTCGAAGGGACGATATGTCGTCATGATTGTCTTCGAGGGATGCTTGGCCCTAGTCATCTTTCCAGCTTCGCAGGCACCACGCAGATGATCCTTCTTGAACTTGACACCCTCGATGCCTACAACATGCTTCTTCTTTGCGAGAGTGTTCAAGTTCCTCATGCTGGCATGCCCTAGCCTCCGATGTCAGAGCCAGCACTCTGAAGCTTTTGCTAGAAGACATACGGCTAACTGTGGTCCTGCTGAGAAATGTACTATGTATAGACCGTCTTTTTGATACCCTTCAAAGACTAGAGATTTGTCAGATTCCATAAGAACAAGGCAACGATATTTTCCAAATATCACATTCATGTTCAGATCACAAAGCATTGAGACAAACATTAAGTTGAAACCAAGGGATTCAACAAGCATCACTTTATCCATGTGCTAATCCTTTGAGATTGCAACTCTACCTAAACCCAATACCTCGCTTTTAGCAGTGTCAGCAAATGTGATGTGACTTTTGTCAGATGGACGTAGGGTTGAATCCATGAGAAGACTTCGATCACCAGTCATGTGGTTAGTGCATCCACTGTCCATAATCCATTCTGAAGCCTTTGGTGTCATACCCTACAGTGCAGTTTGGGGATAGGCTTCACCAAGGGTATTGTGAAGCATAAACATTTGACGAACAACCGGATTATGAAAGTTTTAGATCTTGGTTAGGATAAATAGGATGATTGTCAAGGAATCCAGGAACAAAATACATAGTAACACCATTTGGGCATTTTATCTTGTGCCCCACAAGATGTTTTAGGTCTCCAGCATAAGCATCAGACGCCTTTGATTTCCGGCTGGAGACCTTTCCCTGCAAAAGAGAGTTAATTTTTTCTTAACCACCCACATCTTCAGGGTGGCTTAGAAGCAATGAGTCTAAGTGCAGCATTTGAGAACTTCGGCTTTGGAGCCCTAGCAAATAGCCTTGCAGGTGGTGAATAATACTCATAAGAATAAGCAGAAAAGTTCTTGTTCTTATGAACATAGCAGTTTGATGAAACACGCTAATATTCATAAGTCTGAGTATGATTTCCCTGCAAAACATTGGCGTTAGGGTGACTCTAGTGAGTCCTCTGTCTGTATGAAGCCTTTGGACCATATGAAGCCTTTGGCTGTGGTTTGTCTTCTTCCCAGGTGGTGTCATGATGACATTCACAAGAAGTTTTTCAAGACAACTTTTGGGCACCCGGATCTTCTTCAGAGGTGGTCCATTCCTGCAGCTAGTACCAATATACCTGGCAAACACTTCACCATTCTCATTCTTAAACAATTCATAGTTTGCATCAAAGGATTCATCAATGATAATCGGGTTAGCACTAGTGAAGCCAGATAAGGTAGATGGATCCACTGAAGGTCCCTTTGCAGCAACCCATGTCGTTTTGGGGTACTGCTCAGGCTTCCAGTAAGAACCATAAACATTAATTTTCCTCTCGAACCCAACACCCTCTTTCCTAGGGTTTCGGTTCAGATTCTGTTTCTTGAGGACATCACAAAGTGTCTAATGCCCTTTGAGACTTTTGTACATTCCGGTTTCAAGAAATGTCTTCAAACTGGCATTCTCATCCGGAATAGTAGTTGTATCCTCAGCAAGGGGTTAGTTACCACATCAGCAGTTGAAGATATTGCAACAGCAGAAGCAGTAGGAACATTCAGCTCGTGCAAGCAAGCAGAAATGATCCTATTAATATGCAGCGGAAGGTAGACTACACTAGACAAGCCATAGTCAAGTAAGCAAAGAAGTGAAAGCATGAAGACTATCGGCAGCTAGGTAGTATGGATCAGGATGGAAGATAGTATGAAGCCAAACAGTAAATAGTCTTCACACAGTGAAGACAATCAGATCATGCAATCAATGATTTCATGAAGATCAACTGAGAGTAAAGAGAGGTAAGGGATAGAACCAGTTGCTTGGCGAGGACAAGGATTTGGTAGACCAGTTCCAGTTGCTGTGACAACTGTACGTCTGGTTAGGGAGGCTGAGATTTAACTCAGAAGACCGCCTCCTCACCTTATTCCCCTTGAGCTAAGAACACTTAGTCCTCGCCCAATCACTCTGGTAAGTCTTCAAGGTAGACCTCCAAACCTTCACAGACTTCGTTCACAGGCAATCCACAATGGCTCTTGGATGCTTAGAACGTGACGCCTAACCGCCTAGAGGATTCACAATCCTCATGTGTAACAAGTCTTTAGATCACGCGGACAGAAAGACATCAGTGATGCCTAACACTCTTTGACTCTGGGTGTTTTGGGCTTTGTCCTTGCAAGGATCTCTCTCTCAAATGCTTCGGAGGTGGGTTGCTCTCAAACGACAAAAGCCGTGAACTAACTCTGAGCAGCCACCAATTTTTGGTGTAGGGGGTGGGCTATTTATAGCCAGGAGGCAACCCGACCTGATTTGTCCGAAATGACCCTGGGTCACTAAGGAACTGACACGTGTCCAATGGTCAGATTTCAAATACATGCGGCAGCTTGACTTGGGCTACAAGTAAAGCTGACTCATCCAACTCTGGATGATATTTGCTCTCATTGTCTTCGCTCGAAGACATAGGATTTGGTTGAGCATCACATCAGTCACTCTAACTTTGTTCACTTGGACCCCACTTAATAGTACGATGGTTCCTACGACTCAACAAAGAAGAAAGGAAACTACAAAACAACTATGTCTTCGCACTCTGTAGTCTTCATGTGAATGCCTTCTCATGTCATAATCTTCACTATGAATATCTTCACAGACCACCATTGTCTTCACACATTTTTAGGGGTCATCTCTGGTAGGTAAACCGAGTCAATATGGGACTACTACCTATGTTATCCTGCAATTCTCACAAACACTTTAGTCCCTCAACCAAGTTTTTCGTCAGTACTCCAAAACCAACTTAGTGTGGCACTAGATGCACTTACAATATCCCCCTTTTTGGTGATTGATGACAAACCGGTTGAAGTTTTCAACGGGGATAAAAGTATGTGAAAGTTTAAGGATTGAGGCATTATCTTCATAAGCAACAAGGCTCCCCCTAAAGATGTGCATATAAGTAGTTTGCTTTTGAATGCAAATGCACATGGCAGGTTTTACTTTGTGGAGATCCTCTTCAACTCATGAAGACAATTCATCATGCATATAAAGAGATAACAAAGATAATGACATGCATAATGAAAATGGATGTCTGCGGAATGGCTTCATGCGGAATTTATCATCGCATCACAAGCTAGCAAAACAAGTAGCAGACAACCATCGAGTTTAAGTATTACAACTCAAAGAACCAAATGTTTCAAAAGAACAGAGTTGTAAAGACTTAGCAAAAATAATGCAACCGCCCATAAGGACCCGCTTGAAGACTGTGCAACCACCCATAAGGACCCGCTTGAAGACTATCAACTCATAAGCTTCTCTCCCTTTTGTCAGTAAGGACCAAAAAGGTTTGAAGACATAGTGTATCTACTCGTTGCCATCAGGAGTGGATGATGGAGCAGGGTCGACGTTGGAGTTCGGTGGTGCAGATGGGCCTGGTGCAGTGTCGAGATGCAGTGCAGCCATGGTTGGTGAAGTGGCGTCGTCTTCTTCATCGACGACTCTTGCAACAACAGTTGCAGCCGAAGATGAACGCTCAGAATCTTCAATTGAGGGAGTGCGGCGCCAGCTGCATTTTGTGGAGGCCTGGAATCAAACTTGAAGGTCTCAGTTAAGCCATCTTCGCGAAGATCGTCTTCAGGACAAAGCAGAGTGAGACTCTTCTAGGTCCGCCGACAGGCTTCATGGGCAACAAACAAGTTCTTTGTGGCCAAATTTCGAATGCGATTGACATCCACCAAGATACTCTGCATCTGACGCTTGAGCCAGTCGTGATGCTTATCCTGCTTCTAATGCACGGCCACAATAAGCTCTCGGTCATTCAGTACACGAGAACGCTTCCGAGGCCTTTGGGCAACCGTACTTGCATGGCTTCGGTGTTGGCACGATGTGGCACTCTCATATTTCCGGCCAGAGGATAAGCGGGAGTTGCAACATTGGGGACAAGAATTCCCTCCATTGGTTGCAAGAAGCTTTGGTGTTCAGCATTCTGAAGATGTAGATGCTTCTTGGCAGGCTCGGGGTAGATGGCTTCAATGGACATATCAACCTCAGGCAGGAAAACAATGTGGTTGCAAGCTGAGGGATGATAGTCAACAGTGGAATGGAGCTTGATTAGGCGCATCACCCATGGAGCATAGAACTTCAGGCCAAACAGATCAATCCCAGACGCAACAAGTTGTCTGATGAAGAAATCCTGGGTGTTGAATCTGATGCCATTGATGATGTAGAATACCAAAGTCTTCATGGCTGCTTCAAGTTTAGCTTCAGAAGAATGTCCCTTAATTGGCCATAGAGTACGCCTCAGAATGTGGTATACTGTGCGTGGCAAGTACTCAAGGTCTTGGACGAAGAATTCCTTTGGGTATTCAGCATCTTGAGGCAATGGCTTCATCATACTGAGCATCTGACTCATATTGGGTTCGGGCTTATGAAAGATACTCTGCAGTTCATCTCGATGTCGCTGACAACCAGGCTTGTATAACTCACCTGGAGTGGGCAGGGAAGTAAGCTTGATAATGTCTTGAGCTTTGGCTTCGTGATGTACATCACCTGACATCCACTCAAGTATCCATGTCTTCGGATCCCTGTTGTAGCCGCGAATATGAAGTGTGGCATAGAACTGCAGCAGAAGCTCTTCATTCCAGTGCTCTTTGTCTGTTACAAATGGCAGAAGACCAACATCCCGAAAGCAGTCAAGCGCTTCTTCAAGACAGGGCAGCCCAGCAATAGCTTCACTATCCAGACGCATATGAGGAAAGATTCGCTCTTGATTGTACAGAATGCAAGAGTAGTAGCTTCGCTGCTGATGGCTCCAAAAATGATCGGAAGAGATCTTTGGCTTCTGTAGGGATTCTTGGCACTGTCAAAGAAGGTGTTATGTGCTCTGAAGCTATGCACGCTGAAGGAACCCGGTGTAGTTGCAACACGTGGAAGCCTTGGCAGCCGTGGCTTGGGCTTCTGTACTTGAGGCTTCTGCTCCACATGATAGTCATATTGTGGTCCAAGAGCTGTGGGAGGAACCATAATGGGCCATCTCACCGTGACAAGCTGGCCATGATCATAGGCCTGTTCAGTTGTGTGAGGCCTTGGAGGTGGGACAGTGGCTTCAGCATCCACATTTGCTTCAGGCTCCACATTGTCTTCAGCCATGACTGTGACATTGGCTTCAGTGGCGTTGTTTGTGGCAGCCTCAGTGTTTTCAACCTCCGTTTGTGCAATAACAGGAGTGTCGGGCACAATCACATTCTCCTCGAGAATGACTTGATCTGTAGCTGGGGGTGTGGCAACTCTTTCTTCTTCTCTTTCTCCTTTATCTTCATTGGCTGATGCAGCCGGAATGTCTTCAGCAGCTTTGCCTTCAGACTCAGAGACATTCGCAGTAGGGGTGGCTTCAGGAAACTTCATATGAACCACCATTGCTATCATGATTGACATTTTTGCTCCACATTCAGGGTACTGAGAATGCTATAATTGCAAATACTTTAGAGGCATGTTGTGTAATTGCAACAATTATTAATAATAAGGTCTTACATATTGTGCAATGTTCAGGTCCTTCGATCGGTATATTGTGTGTCAAAGGTCATGTTCATGTCTAACAAATTCCACTATAGCCTCAATCGTATATATGTGTTCTTCAAACTATTTCATGTTCTTTTCTTGGGCCTTTGTGTTTTGATTCCTCGTTGTTTGACAAACGCTTCACAAATGACGCTCATGCTAACAATTTCAGAGGTGTAGGTTGGCCTGTAGCTCGAAGGAGAAGCATGCTTCAGTCTGTCCCTCAGAAGTTGTTGTCGCTATCCTTGCTGCCACCGCCTGAGACGAAACTCGGTGGTAAGCCTCTTCTCCCCTTCTCAGGTCTTTGCCTTTGCTTTGAATGATCTCTGTTCATGTTATTATTGTTTATAAATAATATCTTCCGTTCTTCTTGGTTATAATTGTCCGTTGAATACTTAGATATATTGCCAAAGATTATAATGCATTATGTCCATACAACTCTGATTGTTTGATCCTATTCTGAAGCATTTTTTCAATGCTTATATTTGGATGGGCGAGGTGTGGTGCAGGTTCCATCGATTGAGGAAGCACGAGGCTGAATGGAATCAAACAGAGCCAATGTTGCAGCTATAGCATCATATATCTAGCGATTCATGTTTAATTCAGTGATAACAACTATATCATCCTATATTATTTCACTTGCATCGTTCCCTTCCATTGATGTTGTAGCTGGTACTTGCTAGTCCATGGAACATAGTTATGAGTGGAGTGAGTGAGAAGAGTACATGATAGTAGGTTGCAACTTGCTAATTATACAACGTGTTCATGTGTGCGTATTGTAGTTATCTGAGCCATGCAAAATGGACATATTTTTCTAGAATATTAAGCTGTTATTAGCTAACATCTATTCTTTTCTCATTTAGTTGCAGTACTAGAAGGTGGATCAGGGTGCAGCGTTGAAGAATTTTGATTGGCCGGAGAGGAATGAGGACACTGCGGTATGCAACCTTCTGCTTAGTAACCTCATAAAGAATTGCAGCGTAAGATTCTAACTACAAAAATGACATCAAAACCTTGCATGTGATATCAGACCTATCATTTGTACGACAAATTTTACAAAAAGAATATATATAATTTGTGGTACTGGAGTTACATTTAGTGCCGAGTATTTGATTGATATTCCTTATTCCATATGGAGCAAAGTCTCTAGAACTTTTATATCTAAAGCAGTTTAACTTTGATACTAGGCAATAGGTATCCTGAGCTTTGCCACTTTTCTGAAGTGCTTTGAAATTGGAGTTCCAGTTTCTTGATTTTCGGGAAATTGAATAGGAGTGTTTAGGAAAGACGAGGAGAGGAAGGCACGAGAAGCAAAGAAAGGGGAAAAGGAGAGGGAAAAGGAGAAGTTGCTCAATAAGAAGTTGGAGGGTAAGCACCTTATAGTTGCATACTGAGGTGTGCGAATTTGCAATTCCCAATTCTAGAAGTGCCTTACGAGTAGGCATTTTCACTACAAAAAATACACTTCCGTGATGATACGTGTTTGTCACAGTAGGTCACGTTTTCTGTCATGCATGTACATCCATGACGATTTTATGACAGAATCAAGATAGTCATACTTGTGTTGTCGTAGAAGTGTTCCATGACAATACCAAAATTATCATCATGGAAGTGTCCACTTCCATGACGATAAATCGCGCATCATAGAAGTGCTTTCGTCAAGGGTGACCGAAACGTGGCATCCACCGTAACGGGTCGCCGTTTAGCTATCTGGTTCCGGTTTGGATCCGATAACCCGTTAACAGCTGGGACCAATGAGTATTTTCCACATGTAAAATTATCATTGGCTATAGCAACCATGTGTCAGCACCCGAAATGGACGCATGTCAACCGCCCAATGGACAGGAGGCGCCTATGATACATCGACACATGACAAGGCCCAACAACGTCCCATTTAGGTTAAAAAGGCTGGCCCAGTCAAAATTAGCGGGCCGGCCCATTAACGGCCTGCTTGTAGACGGCCCATTCGCAGTTAAGGCCTGTACGGCTATTGTCAAATCGGCCCGTCAACGACTCGTTCTAAACTCGTCGTCATCGCGGCCCATGGTTACTTCTGGCCCGTTAACAGTCCGCTAATTATTTGGGCCGAATTACTGCCTGGTGTGTTTCTGGCCTGTTAAAGGTGCTGCTTAATTTGGGTCCATTTATTGGCCATTGAAACTTTCGGCCCATAAACGAACGTGAAAGATTTGGGTCATATTTGGCCATGTCTGACATTCGGCGTTAGAGGCCCACTGTATATTTGGGCTACTTCTAGCATGTTGTGATTTTTGGCCTGTTAACGTCGGGCAAAATCCATGGGCCATATGTGGCCCAACGTCACATCAGGCCTATTAACGGCCCATATATAACCGGCGGATCTCCGGTAGGGGGCCCCGAACTGTGCGTCTAAGGCGGATGGTAACAGGAGGCGGGGGACACAATGTTTACCCAGGTTCGGGCCCTCTCGATGGAGGTAATACCCTACTTCCTGCTTGATTGATCTTGATGATATGAGTATTACAAGAGTTGATCTACCACGAGATCGTAGAGGCTAAACCCTAGAAGCTAGCCTATGATTATGATTGTTGTTGTCCTACGGACTAAACCCTACGGTTTATATAGACACCGGAGGGGGCTAGGGTTACACAGAGTCGGTTACAAGGGAGGAGATCTACATATCTTGCCAAGCTTGCCTTCCACGCAAAGGAGAGTCCCATCTGGACACGGGACGAAGTCTTCAATCTTGTATCTTCATAGTCCAACAGTCCGGCCAAAGTATATAGTCCGGCAGTCCGAGGACCCCCTAATCCAGGACTCCCTCAGTAGCCCCTGAACCAGGCTTCAATGACGATGAGTCCAGCGCGCAGATTGTCTTCGGCATTGCAAGGCGGGTTATTCTCCAAAATCTGAGTACCTGTCAAGTAGTGTCCGGCTTCCCATGAATGTTGCACTCCTTGGCTTCTGCGCCTAATAATGGCTATCCTCCACGTGTCGAGCGAATGCAAGAAGTCGGGGCATTTTTACACTTGCCACCCTAACCATGTGAGTAGACTTCCGAACCTTCACAAACTCGGTCACTCAGCGATCCACAATTCCTCTTGGATGCTCTAGACCATGACGCCTAACCGTCTGGAAGAAGCACAGTCTTCAAAGGTAACAAGCGTCGGATCCACACAGGATCAATCTCTTCAGTGATGCTCAATCACTTTGGGTTTGTAGGTGTTTGGGTTTGGGTTTTCCTCACTTAATGATTTTCGCTCAAAGTCCTCGGAGGATGGGATGCTCTCAAATGACAAGTGTCAGTTTCTCTCGGAGCAGCCAACCAGCTAGTGGTTGTAGGGGGCGGCTATTTATGGCCTAGGGAGCAGCCCGACATGATAAGACATAAATGCCCTTCAATGATATGAACGTTAGGTGGGTAGATAGTTTGGGACAGCTGGCGCATAGCACAGCAACGGTCGGAAATTTGAGTATCAAATTCCTCAGGGCTATCATGTTCCTCACTGTGTAGGCAATCTGCACTGGCGAATTCCTAACTCCTCAGTCAGAACAAATTCCTCAGAGACCAGAAGAACTTCGTCTCTGTCACTGAAGAATATGACTGAACTGTATGAGATTTCCAAAGGCTTCACTCGAAGGGATTGGTAGGTGTAGGATTTTGAGTTGAGCATCACATGGAAAATTTTCCTTAGTATCTCCTCGACCCCCTTTAACAATACGGTGTTTCCTATGACTCAAGAAAGAGAAAATGAAACTACGAAAACAAAAGTCTTCACGCTTCATGTTCCTCAAATGAATACCAAGTCTTCAAGGTCACACCAAATTCTTCACTTTCAAAGTCTTCAGAAAGTCTTCAGAAATCCAAAGTCTTCAGTTGAAGAACTTCATTTTTAGGGGTTGACTTTCACTGTAAATATCAAACTCCTCATAGACTTATAGACCTGTGTACACTCATAAACACATTAGTCCCTTAACCTATAAGTCTTCAATACACCAAAATCACTAAGGGGCACTAGATGCACTTACAACTTGTGGTTACGGAGTTTTAACCGAACACAGAGAAAGATAGGGGCTTATAGTTTCGCCTCCCAACCTTTTACCTTAGGGGTAATGTCAACAATAATAGTTCATGCTAACCCACATCCAATTAGATATATCTATCAGGATCTTTCCAACACACTGTTCTTGCCAAAGGATAAAAAAAAGAAAGGTGAAGATCACCATGACTCTTGCATAAGGTAGAGGATAATAGTAACAGATAGGCCCTTCGCAAAGGGAAGCAGAGGTTGCCATGCGCTTTCAGGGTTGGATGCACAAAATCTTAATGCGAAAGAACGTCACTTTATATTGCCACTTGTGATATGAACCTTTATTATGCAGTCCGTCGCTTTTATTTCTTCCACATCAGAAGATCGTATAAAGCTTATTTCCTTCACACCAATCAATCATACATATTTAGAGAGCAATTTTTATTGCTTGCACCGATGACAACTTACTTGAAGGATCTTACTCAATCCATAGGTAGATATGGTGGACTCTCATGGCAAAACTGGTTTAAGGGTTTTTGGAAGCACAAGTAGTATCTCTACTTGGTGCAAAGAATTTGGCTAGCATGAGGGGGAAAGGCAAGCTCAACATGTTGGATGATCCATGACAATATACTTTATCTTAGATATAAGAAAGCATAACCCATTATGTTGTCTTCCTTGTCCAACATCAACTCTTTAGCATGTCATTTTAATGAGTGCTCCCAATCATAAAAGATGTCCACGATAGTATATTTATATGTGAAACCTCTCTTTCTTTATTACTTCCTATTAATTGCAACGATGACCAAAGCTATGTTTGTCAACTCTCAACAATTTTTAATCATCATACTCTTTCTATGTGAAGTCATTACTCTCAATAAGATCAATAAGATCTCTTTTTATTATTTCTTTTTATTCTCTTTTTTTTTCCTTTTATCCACTCAAGATCATGGCAAAATAATCAAGCCCTTGACTCAACACTAATATTTATTATATAGCTCACGGACTCGATTACAAAGAGAGATCATAAAGCAAAACTCAAAACTAGATCATGCCATAAACTTTATTCTACTAGATCAAGATACTACTAATAGGATCGAACTAAGAAAAACGGTAAAGATAGGAGTGTGATGGTGATACGATACCGGGGCATCCCCCCCAAGCTTGGCAGTTGCCAAGGGGAGTGCCCATACCCATGTGATTATGTCTCCTTCTTCGGTGATGGTGATGTGATATTCTTGGCGATAATGCCCCTCAGGATACGATTCTCTTCCTCGAGCTTATTGAGTTGCTGCTTGAGATCCATTATCTCCTTACGAAGCTTCTCTGTAACGGCTAAAGCCCCTTTCACCCAAGGGTGTTGCATTGCTGCGGGAGAACAAGTGACACTCTTCTTCATATTTTCATAAGAAAGAAATTTAACATATGAAGGGATAACCGAGTTTGGAATAGCTGAGCTCTGTAGTTCCCCCATCGTGAACCCAGCTCGGAAGCGAGAAGTGACTTCTTGATCCTCCATGGCATCTATCCTCATCAAATCTGCCTCCATCTCTTCCTCCGTTGCTGGCCCAAAGTGGTTAGCATCGCTGTTTGTTCTTGGTATTGATGCCGAATGAGACACCCGGCTCTCCCCGACTGACTCTTGAGAAGGCATCTTGCTCTAATCTGCAGCAGCAACAGCTTGAAACAAGAACAGAGGATAGTTGCGTGATACAAGAGTCAAAACCTTCGGGAGATTATATAATGAATTTTTACCGACCAAAATACGTATCATGCAAGAAAACGGAGTTCGGAGAGCACACGAGGTGCCCATGAGGTAGGGGGTGCGCCCAGGGGGTTGGGCGCGCCCTCCACCCTCGTGGAGCCCTCGTGTCCTTCTTGGACTGCTTCTTATTTTTCTATTTTTCCAAATATTCCGGAACGGAGAAATATTGCCATAAAAATTGTTTTGGAGTCGGTTTACTTACCGTATCACATACCTATTCCTTTTCGGAGTCTGAAACATTCAGGAAAGTGTTCCTTATGTATTCCTCTGGGGTCACGGTTTCAATAACATTGGTTTCAACATTTATGGGATTACCTGAGATATAATGTTTGATTCTTTGACAGTTCACCACCTTCGGATTTGTGCCTTCGAAGTTGTTGATTTTTATGGCACCGGAACGATAGACCTCCTCGATAACGTAAGGGCCTTCCCATTTAGAGAGAAGTTTTCCTGCAAAAAATCTTAAACGAGAGTTGTATAGCAATACATAATCACCTACATTAAACTCACGCTTTTGTATCCTTTTGTCATGCCATCTTTTGACCTTTTCTTTAAACAATTTGGCATTTTCATAGGCTTGGGTTCTCCATTCATCGAGTGAGCTAATATCAAATAACCTCTTCTCACCGGCAAGTTTGAAATCATAATTGAGCTCTTTAATAGCCCAATAAGCCTTATGTTCTAGTTCGAGAGGTAAGTGACATGCTTTTCCATAAACCATTTTATACGGAGACATACCCATAGGATTTTTATATGCAGTTCTGTAGGCCCATAATGTATCATCAAGTTTCTTGGACCAATTCTTTCTAGATCTATTAACAGTCTTTTGCAAAATTAATTTGAGTTCTCTATTACTCAATTCTACTTGACCACTAGACTGCGGGTGATAAGGAGATGCAATTCTATGATTAACATCATACTTAGCAAGCATTTTACGGAAAGCACCATGAATAAAATGTGAACCACCATCAGTCATTAAATATCTAGGGACTCCAAACCTCGGAAAAATAACTTCTTTAAGCATTTTAATAGAGGTGTTATGATCAGCACTACTAGTTGGAATAGCTTCTACCCACTTGGTAACGTAATCAACAACAACTAAAATATGTGTGTATCCATTAGAGGCAGGAAAAGGTCCCATATAATCAAAGCCCCAAACATCAAATGGTTCAATAACAAGTGAATAGTTCATAGGCATTTCTTGACGTCTACATTCATCACAAGATAAGACAAACTTACGGGCATCCTTGAAGAGAGTAGGCCAATAAAAACCGGATTGCAATACCTTATGTGCAGTTCTATCTCCAGCGTGGTGCCCTCCATAAGCTTCGGAGTGACACTTGCGTAGGATCTGTTCCTGTTCATGCTCAGGTACACAACGTCTAATAACACCATCTACTCCTTCTTTATAAAGATGTGGGTCATCCCAAAAGTAATGTCTCAAATCATAGAAAAACTTTTTCTTTTGCTGGTATGTGAAACTAGGTGGTATAAATTTAGCAACAATATAATTAGCATAGTCAGCATACCATGGAGTAGTTTGAGAAGCATTTATGACATTTAATTGTTCATCAGGAAAGCTATCATCAATAGGTAGTGGGTCATCAAGAACATTTTCTAACCTAGACAAGTTGTCTGCAACGGGGTTCTCGGCTCCCTTTCTATCAATAATATGCAAGTCAAATTCTTGTAGCAAGAGAACCCATCTAATAAGCCTAGGTTTAGCATCTTTCTTTTCCATAAGATATTTAATAGCAGCATGACCAGTGTGAATAGTTACTTTAGAATCAACAATATAAGGCCTGAACTTATCACAAGCAAATACAACTGCTAAAAATTGTTTCTCAGTAGTAGCATAATTTCTTTGAGCATTGTCTAGAGTTTTACTAGCATATTGAATAACATTTAATTTCTTATCAACTCTTTGCCCTAGAACAGCACCTACAGCATAATCACTAGCATCACACATAATTTCAAAGGGTAAATTCCAATCAGGTGGCTGAACAATAGGTGCAGAGATCAATGCTTTATTAAGTATTTCAAATGCTTCTACACAATCATCATATAAGACAAATGGTATATCTTTTTGCAATAAATTAGTCAGAGGCCGAGAAATTTTTGAGAAGTCCTTAATGAACCTCCTATAAAAACCAGCGTGACCAAGGAAACTTCTTATACCTTTGATGTCCTTGGGACATGGCATCTTTTCAATAGCATCAACCTTGGCTTTATCAACCTCAATACCTCTTTCAGAAACTTTATGCCCCAAGACAATACCTTCATTAACCATAAAGTGGCACTTCTCCCAATTCAAGACAAGATTAGTTTCTTCACATCTCTGCAAAACTCGATAAAGGTTGCTCAAGCAATCATCAAAAGAGGATCCATAGACAGAAAAGTCATCCATGAAAACCTCACAAATCTTTTCACAAAAGTCAGAGAATATAGCCATCATGCATCTTTGAAAGGTAGTAGGTGCATTACATAAACCAAAAGGCATACGTCTATAAGCAAAAGTACCAAAAGGGCAAGTAAAAGTAGTCTTTGATTGATCATTGGCTGACACAGGTATTTGAGAGAAACCAGAATAACCATCTAGAAAGCAAAAATGTGTATGTTTGGATAATCTTTCTAGCATTTGATCGATAAAAGGTAAGGGGTAATGATCTTTTTTAGTAGCCTTATTTAATTTGCGGAAATCAATTACCATCCTATAACCTGTAATAATTCTTTGCAGAATCAATTCATCTTTATCATTAGGAACGACAGTAATACCTCCCTTCTTAGGGACACAATGGACAAGACTTACCCACTGACTATCAGCAACGGGATAAATTATACCTGCCTCAAGGAGCTTTAGTATTTCCTTTCTTACCACTTCTTTCATTTTAGGATGCAGCCGTCGTTGATGATCATGAACTGGTTTGGCATCTTCCTCCAAATTTATTTTATGTTGACATAGAGTGGGACTAGTGCCCTTAAGATCATCAAGAGTATATCCAATAGCAGCACGGTGCTTCTTCAGAGTTTTCAATAATCTCTCTTCTTCATGCTCTGAAAGGTTAGCACTAATAATAACATGATATATCTTTTTCTCATCAAGATAAGCATATTTAAGAGTATTAGGCAACGGTTTAAGCTCAAACACGGGATCACCCTTGGGTGGAGGAGGATCCCCTAGGATTTCAACAGGCAAATTGTGTTTCAGGATAGGTTCCTGTTTAAAGAATACTTCATCTATTTCCCTTCTTTCATTCATAAACATATCATTTTCATGGTCTAGCAAATATTGTTCTAAAGGATCACTAGGAGGTACGGCAATAGAAGCAAGACCAATAATTTCATCCTTACTAGGCAATTCTTCTTCACGGTGTTGTCTACTAAATTTAGAGAAATTAAACTCATGAGACATATCACCCAAACCAATAGTAACAACATCCTTTTCGCAGTCTATCTTAGCATTAACGGTGTTCAAGAAGGGTCTACCAAATATAATGGGACAAAAGCTATCTTGTGGGGAACCAAGAGCAAGAAAATCGGCAGGATATTTAGTTTTCCCACACAAGACTTCAACATCTCTAACAATTCCCATTGGTGATATAGTATCTCTATTTGGCAGTTTAATTGTGACATCAATATCTTTGGCAGTTTAATTGTGACATCTCTATTTGGCAGTTTAATTGTGACATCTCTAACAAATATAATGCTTAATTTCTTTGTATAAGTCAATGGGCATTGCACTAGCACTAGCACCCATATCACATAAGCCATGATAATAATGATCTCCTATTTTAACAGAAATAACAGGCATGCCTACCACAGGTCTATGTTTATCTTTAGCACAAGGTTTGGCAATTCTAGAAGTTTCCTCACAGAAATAAATAACATGCCCATCGATATTATCAGACAAGAGATCTTTAACAATAGCAATATTAGGTTCAACTTTAATTTTCTCAGGAGGTGTATAAGTCCTAATATTGCTTTTACGAACAACAGTTGAAGCTTTAGCATGATCCTTTATTCTAAAAGGGAAAGGTGGTTTCTCAACATAAGAAATAGGAACAATAGGATCATTATAAGTGATAGTCTTTTCTTCAACTTTAATAGGTGCAGCTACTTTTACTTCTATGGGAGGATGATATTTAAACCACTTCTCCTTGGGGAGATCAACATAAGTAGCAAAAGATTCACAGAAAGAAGCTACTATCTCAGAGTCAAGTCCATATTTAGTGCTAAACTTACGGAAAACATCGGTATCCATAAAATATTTAACACAATCAAACTTAGGTGTCATACCTGACTCCTTACCTTCGTCGAGATCCCAATCTTCAGAGTTGCATTTAATTCTATCCAATAAATTCCACTTGAATTCAATAGCCTTCATCATAAAAGAGCCAGCACAAGAAGTATCGAGCATGGTGCGATTGTTATCAGAAAGCCGAGCATAAAAACTTTGAATAATTATTTCTCTTGATAGCTCATGATTGGGGCATGAATATAACATTGATTTAAGCCTCCCCCAAGCTTGAGCGATGCTTTCTCCTTAGCGAGGCCAAAAATTATATATATAATTGCGATCGTGATGAACAAGATGCATAGGATAAAACTTCTGATGAAATTCCAATTTCAATCGTTTATAGTTCCATGATCCCGTATCATCACATAGCCTATACCATGTCGATGCATCTCCCTTCAAAGATAAAGGGAAGACCTTCCTCTTAATAACATCACCGGGTATACCTGCAAGCTTAAATAATCCACAAACTTCATCCACATATATTAGGTGCTCATCAGGATGCTTTGTTCCATCTCCTGCAAAAGGATTAGCTAGCAGTTTTTCTAACATACCCGAAGGAATCTCAAAGTGGACATTTTCATTTTCAGTAGGTCCAGTAGGTTGAGGAGAAACTCTTTGCTCTACTGGTCGGGGTGAAGATACCCCGAACAAGCCCCTCAGAGGATTACTTTCCATAGTAGCAAGTGACAGTAAATTTCAGGACACTATATAAATTTTTCCTTACCAAATTCCACCTACCAAAGGCGCTTCACTCCCCGGCAACGGCGCCAGAAAAGAGTCTTGATGACCCACAAGTAAAGGGGATCTATCGTAGTCCTTCCGATAAGTAAGAGTGTCGAACCCAACAAGGAGCAGAAGCAAATGGTAAGCAGTTTTCAGTAAGGTATTCTCTGCAAGCACTGAAATAATAGGTAACATATAGTTTTGTGATAGGATAATTTGTAACGAGCAACAAGTAACAAAAGTAAATAAAGTGCAGCAAGGTGGCCCAATCCTTTTTGTAGCAAAGGACAAGCCTGGACAAACTCTTATATAGAGAAAAGCGCTCCCGAGGACACATGGGAATTATCGTCAAGCTAGTTTTCATCACGTTCATATGATTCGCGTTCGGTACTTTGATAATTTGATATGTGGGTGGACCGGTGCTTGGGTGCTGTTCTTACTTGAACAAGCATCCCACTTATGATTAACCTCTATTGCAAGCATCCGCAACTACACCAAAAGTATTAAGGTAAACCTAACCATAGCATGAAACATATGGATCCAAATCAGCCCCTTACGAAGCAATGCATAAACTAGGGTTTAAGCTTCTGTCACTCTAGCAACCCATCATCTACTTATTACTTCCCAATGCCTTCCTCTAGGCCCAAATAATGGTGAAGTGTTATGTAGTCGACGTACACATAACATCACTAGAGGATAGACAACATACATCTCATCAAAATATCGAACGAATACCAAATTCACATGACTACTAATAGCAAGACTTCTCCCATGTCCTCGGGAACAAACGTAACTACTCACAAAACATATTCATGTTCATAATCAGAGGGGTATTAATATGCATATAGGATCTGAACATATGATCTTCCACCAAATAAACTAACTAGCATCAACTACAAGGAGTAATCAACACTACTAGCAACCTACAAGTACCAATCCCAGACTTGGAGACAAGAATTGGATACAAGAGGTGAACTAGGGTTTGAGAGGAGATGGTGCTGGTGAAGATGTTGATGGAGATTGCCCTCTCCCGATGAGAGGAGCGTTGGTGATGATGATGGCGATGATTTCCCCCTCCCGGAGGGAAGTGTCCCCGGCAGAACAGCTCTGCCGGAGCCCTAGATTGGTTCCGCCAAGGTTCCGCCTCGTGGCGGCGGAGTCTCGTCCCGAAAGGTTGCTTATGATTTTTTTCCTGGACGAAAGACTTCATATAGAAGAAGATGACCACCGGAGGACCAACAGGGGGCCCACGAGGCAGGGGGCGCGCCCTGGGGGGTAGGGCGTGCCCCCCACCCTCGTGGATAGGTGGTGGCCCCCCTGACGTATTTCTTCCGCTCATTAATTTTTATTATTTCCAAAAATAACTTTCGTGGAGTTTCAGGACTTTTGGAGTTGTGCAGAACAGGTCTCTAATATTTGCTCCTTTTCCAGCCCAGAATTCTAGCTGCCGGCATTCTCCCTTCTTATGTAAACCTTGTAAAATAAGAGAGAATAGACATAAGTATTGTGACATAATGTGAAATAATAGCCCATAATGCAATAAATATCGATATAAAAGCATGATGCAAAATGGACGTATCACAGACCCAGGGGTTTCTCCCTCCTGCGTATATGGTCCCCGTCCGAGCCGGACTAGCCACTTACAATGGCGGGGAGCAAGCGGAGAGCTTTCCCAACCCATCCATGGGGGAGCGGGTATGCCTTATCCCTTACTTATTAAGGGGACTTGGATTTCCAATCCATCCGTTCCTCCGCGGGCTCCTGGAGTTCTACGGCCTCCAATTGCATAATTTTACTCCCGCCTCCATATTACACATCGCTGGCTACGTCGCCCTTTGCGAGCTGTTTCTGGGCTGCGAAGCTCATTTCGAGCTATGGCAGAGGCTATTCTGCCTTGTGCCCCGTACACAGGAGGGGTCAATATATCAAGTGGGTGGAGCCGAAATATGGCACATCGCCGGGACTGGATATCTGTCCGGTACTCCGAGGAAGACATCCGAAGACTAGCCTTCGGGGTGGTTTTATGTGGAGGATGTCCCCCTTCCGGACCCTATTCGGATGGGCCTTCCTGAGTTCAATAACGCCCCTTTGGAGAAACGCCGCAGCTGGCGCCCCCGGAGCCCCCAGGAGGAAGATAACAGAGAGGTCCTTTACCTGATGGGCCAGATAAAAACGCTGGCCAAATCAGGACTGACAATAATCGAGATTATGTCAATATGTATAATGCGGGGGGTGCAGCCACTTCAATATCGGGGACAACCCATGTGGCACTTCAATGGAGAAGACGATGCCACCCGCTGTGGTCGTAAAGGACCGGACTCCGTCGCTGCTCTAGCGAAAATACTGTCCGATTTATATAAAGGAGAGGAAGAGGAGTTCATCCGCATTAAGCCACGGGATGGATTCTCCATGTACAACCCCCAAACTGGGTGAGCTGCTACTTTTTACTCCGGACCTTCCCGCATTCTTCGTCATAAATATTTACCTTGCTATTTCATAGCAGCAACTACGAAAAGCTGTGAGGGAGGTCTACAGCCCGTCTCCACAGCCAGAGGACCCTGACTGGGCCTTCGACCCCGGACTTGAAGAAGATCCGGACACATTTGTGGAGCTCATCGATAGGACGTTCTATCAGCTAAGCTGCGATGGTGCCTTGGTGGCCATCATAGCCGATTATCCTGGGCTGCTCCCTGCATCGCACGTAAGTAAAATCGTGGTCCCAACTTTCGAGAAGGATCCCTTTTTTGCACTTCACCCACCGCACACATATGGTGTCTTACAGGGAAGGCCCTCGGGACGCCATGCCGAACCCACAGTGACTCACCAACAAGGGGCACTGAAACCGGGTAGGCTTAAAAGGAAGGCGGTCAGGACTGAGACGCCGTCGCAGAGGTATGAAAAAGAACCCTGCTCCGCGGTTGTCGTCTTTAAAATATAATAACGTCCATGGTTCCTGGCAGGAAAAACTCTCGCCGGGCCATATCCGGAGAGCCTGCCGGCCACGCCTCCACCAGCCGGGCTCTAGAGCCGGACTTAGAGGCAGGTGCTAACGTGGGGACAACGCCGGATGTTCCTCCTACAGAGGATGCGGATAGGCTGTCCGCTACGAATTCCGAAGTGGAGAGTGCCATGAATCACAGGCGTCGTCGGGCCGTACTCCGCGACCCTGGTTTCTCTGAAGAGGCGTTCGATGCCTTCAACTCAGGGGACGCGTACATCCGAGCTGCTCGAAATGGTCTTGCCAGAGCCACGGACCAGTACGTAAAGGATATACGGGTAAGAAAATCTGATAATTATGTATATCAGTAGCCCCTGAGACTTGAAACAGTTGGTACAACTGATTTAAGGATCATTATTTGCGTAGGTTCTTACGGAGAAGAATACCCAGTTGTCTCAAGATCTGGAGGAGTGCAAAGCCCAGCTACGGGCTGCAGTTGCCACAATGAAGGAGTCCAAGAAGGCCCCATCTGGTAACACATCTTCCTTTCGAAAAGAATGACATATACCAGTTAGTATTCGGCATGCATGCAAATCTAACAATAGATTCTGCAGATGATCCCGGAGTGAATCCGGAGGTCGTGCGAGGGGATGAGCAACATGCTCAATGACAGTTAAAGGCTGGCGAGCGCGTGCTTACGCAGGTTAGGCGGGAGAAAAACAATCTCCAAGATGCCAATACCCGACTGAGTGTTGAACTGAAAGATGTTCGGGCCCAGCTTGCTGACTCCGTAAAGGAGAATAAGAGGCTTCGACGCGGCATTTTTAGTAAGTGCTTGAATGAACTTTTATAGAGTTCGGCGAAGAAACCGGCTAACAGAGTTATATCTGTAGGTATGCTGACGGGTCATCCCGCAGAGGAGATGCCCGGGTCTGTGGGTGATCTTCTGCCAGAGCTATCACAACTACACGAACATGTTCGGCAGGTGATGCAGGGCATTGCCCAAGCCTTGTGGCCCTCCGCCTCCCTGCCAGGAGGCATGGGAGAGCTTGTAGAGATGCTCAAGGGAGCGCGGCGGCGCTTCCGATTATGGAAGATATCTGCCTGCCGACAAGGTGCAAGGGAAGCCTGGCCATGGTGAAGACTCGATATACCAAGGCTGACCCGAACCACATGACCGAGGTCGGACCTGTGGGGTTTGATGGGAAAGAGATACCCGTCAGTTTGGTGTATGACCAGGTGAAATTAGCCGCAAAGTATTCCCAACAGGATTGTAGGCTAGACAGCCTGTTGGATGGTATAGAAGAAGAATTTTGTCAGTCTAAGTGACTGTGTACTTCAAGTGACATATATTGTCCCTAGCCGGATTGTAAATCATTTGTCATGGAGGACCTTTTCGCTTCGACCTCCAGACCCGACAGTCTGGAGTGTATCCGAATACCCGCTCAGTTATGTAAAAACCGGGGTACGTGTGGAAACCAGGCGTAGGGGTCATAAGTGCTTGAACAGACAAGTACCCAACTAGCTATGTTATATTACATGGATAGTAAGAAACATCTTCCAGGGAGAATAGTTCCGTTAAGGGTTCCTTTCCCTGGGTACGCATGCATTAATGTGCATGTCCGAACTGTGAAAAGAGACGTAGGATATAAACAACTGGGGGCATTTATTGAAATAAGTAAAAGTCATCTTTTGTTCATCGACCGAATATTCCCTTAAGAACGCTAGCTTTAGGCTTCACCCAGTCTGAGGTACACATCCAGCTGACCCGGTAGTAACAATCGCAGAGGTGCTCCCCTTATGCCCTAGCCGAATTAACGGGAACGTAGGGCATAAACACAAGAGCCAGGCAACCCAGCTTGGCCAAAACTTAAGTCATATCGATGCATATAATGGCGAAGAAAAGGTACATGTGGAAAAGTAACACATGTGCGGGGGGCATAGAGCCCGTAACATAGTTATATTAAGCTTCTGTATAAGAAGCCCCCAGGTATAATGAGCACGCCTAGCGCGTCAAGATTGTGTAGTCAAGACACATTTTAACCTTTTAAGGCCGTGAAGAAAAAGGGAAGAAAGAAAGAAAAGACAGATAACGGATATATATAAAAAATTGACGGAGCTAAGGAGACGAACACAGATTCCGGCACTAGGCGTAGAACCTTCGGAGTCTAGCTGCGTTCCATGGGTTTGGCTTGAGTCGATTGTCCGATGCATCCCGCAGATGGTACGCTCCACCGGTCAGAACTTTGTCAATAACGAAGGAACCTTCCCATTTGGGCTTAAGCTTGTCCTTTTTCTTCTCCGGTAGGCGAAGAACGAGTTTGCCAACGTTATAAATTTTGGCCCTACTTCTCTGCTTTGATACCGCCGAGCCTGTTGCTGATAGAATGCGGAGCGGGCTTTTGCCACATCACACTCCTCCTCCAGGGCGTCCAAACTGTCCTGCCGATCAAGCTCAGCTTCTTTCTCTTCGTACATGCGCACTCGAGGTGAGTCATGAATGATGTCGCAGGGCAGTACCGCCTCTGCGCCGTACACCATAAAAAATGGTGTGTATCCGGTAGTGCGATTCGGCGTGGTCCGCAGCCCCCATAGTACGGAGTCGAGCTCCTCGACCCAGTGCGTATCTGATTCCTTCAAGGATCGCACTAATCTGGGTTTAATGCCGCTCATGATAAGACCATTTGCTCGCTCGACTTGACCGTTAGTTTGAGGGTGATAGACAGAGGCATAATCGAGCTTAATGCCCATGTTGCTGCACCAAGTTTTTACCTCGTCGGCTGTAAAGTTCGAGCCGTTATCGGTGATGATGCTGTGGGGGACGCCGTAATGGTGTACAATCCCAGATATGAAGTCTATCACTGGCCCGAACTCGGCCGTTTTAACTGGTTTGGCTTCTATCCATTTGGTGAATTTATCCACCATGACCAATAGGTATTTTTTCTTATGGTTTCCCCCTTTAAGGGGTCCGACCATATCAAGCCCCTAGACCGCAAAGGGCCAAGTAATGGGGATTGTTTGGAGAGCGGTAGGTGGATAAAGCCTTGTTAAGGTCCTTGAAATCGACACATAGGCGCCAAGATTTGTCCTTCTTTGGTACCATCACCAGGTTTGCTAGCCAATCCGGATGTTTTATTTCTCTAATGAATCCGGCCTTGAGTAACTTGGCTAGCTCTTCTCCCATGGCTTGTCGCTTAGGCTCAGAGAAACGCCGAAGAGTTTGCTTGACCGGCTTGAACCCCTTTAGAATGTTAAGGCTATGCTCGGCCAGCCTGCGTGGGATTCCTGGCATGTCTGAAGGATGCCAGGCGAAGATGTCCCAATTCTCGCGCAAGAACTCCCGCAGTGCGGCGTCTGTTGTGGGGTTTAGCTGTGCCCCGATGGATGCTGTTTTTGTAGGGTCCGTTGGGTGGACCTGGAATTTGACTGTTTCGTCCGCTGGTTTAAAAGAGGTGGACTTGGCTCTTTTGTCGAGTATCACGTCGTCCCTGTCCATTGTGGAGCGCAGCGCGGTTAGTTCTTCGGTCTCAAGGGCTTCGGATAACGCCTCGAGGGCTAGTGCGGCGGTTTTATTTTCGGCGCGGAGTGCTATGTCCGGATCACTAGCTAGAGTGATGATTCCATTGGGCCCGGGCATTTTGAGCTTCATGTACCCGTAATGGGGTATAGCTTGGAAGATCGTGAATGCCTCCCGCCCTAAAAGGGCATGGTATCCGCTACTGAACGGGGCCACTTGGAATGTGATTTCTTCGGACCTATAATTCTCCGGCGTGCCGAATACCGCATCTAGTGTGATTTTTCCCGCACATCGTGCCTCCCGACTAGGGATGATTCCTCTGAAGGTCGTGCTGCTTTGCTCAATGCGGCTCTTGTCTATTTCCATTTTGCTAAGAGTTTCCTCGTAGATGAGGTTTAATCCGCTGCCACCGTCCATGAGCACTTTAGTAAGCCGGAAGTCGTCCACAAGTGGACTAAGGACCAATGCGGCTGGTGCTCGGGCTGTTCAGAATTGAGGTTCGTCACTAGCATTGAAGGTTATGGCCGTGTCGTTCCATGGATTTATTGCTGCAACGTGGCAGACTTCGGCAAGGCTGCGGAGTGCTCGCTTGCGCCTATTATTTGAGGCGAAGGTCTCGAAGACTGTCAATACTGTATTATTATTTTCCACGGGATGGTGCTCTGTTGTATTGTTGATGAGGAGATCCTCACTGCTCTTGGCCACCTGCCGGAGTATCCAAGATGCTCTAAGGCTGTGTGTTGGCATGGTATCCGCTGCACTGTGAATTTTGCATGGCCGATTGAGCCATCCCTCCAATAAAGTTCCACGCCATATAGTGGGCTTTGGTTTCTTTGTAATTTGATCGGGTGACTTACGAGAGTACACCCTTTTAGTTCGGACGGGGGGTTTAGTGAGAGCCGGAGGATCCCAGAATTTTGTTTGGGTTTTCCAGGCGCTTTCCATCGCACAGTACTTCTGTACTATGGCCGCCAAGTCAGCGAAGTGTGCTATGTCACGGCGACTTATGGCGTTGAGGATTCCCTTGTCCGTGCAATTTTTGCAAAAGAATGAAATTGCGTCTTCCTCGCGACAGCCCTTGACCTTGCTCATTACGAGGAGGAATCTGGCCCAATAGTGATGTATTGCCTCTTGGGGCTCTTGTCTAATGTGGGAAAGATCACTTATGTCTGGGTGGGTGGGTAGATTTGGGTCCAAACCCTGACCCGATCTGAGACCCAGGGGTGGAGGAGTTTCCGAGCTTAGCAGTTCGGGCTCCGGGATATTGCTCAATAGTTCTGGCCCGCTGTCTGATTCTAGGTTCGAAGCTTGGGCCATGTCCTCCCGTGGACGGGTATCCGGCTTGGAGAGCTCGGGAATCCGGACATAGTTTGTCCTCAAAATAGAGGAAGAATCGCTACATTGCTCCTCCACCACCGCTATCTGATGGGTGACCGGCGGAGAGTTAATCTCCCTTTGGTCGGGTTTAAGCCTGATCCGATCATAGTCCGTAGCGACTCCCAGGGTGGCGATGCGATCCAAGAGCTCGTTCAAGGAAGAGAGCTCTATTGGATCCATCTTCTTGGCGAATCCCTTTGGCTACTTCCAGCATGTTGTGATTTTCGACCTGTTAACGTCGGGCAAAATCCATGGGCCATATGTGGCCCAACGTCACATCAGGCCTATTAACAGCCCATATATAATCGGCAGATCTCCAGTAGGGGGTCCCGAACTGTGCGTCTAAGGCGGATGGTAACAGGAGGCGGGGGACACAATGTTTACCCAGGTTCGGGCCCTCTCGATGGAGGTAATACCCTACTTCCTGCTTAATTGATCTTGATGATATGAGTATTACAAGAGTTGATCTACCACGAGATCGTAGAGGCTAAACCCTAGAAGCTAGCCTATGATTGTGATTGTTGTTGTCCTACGGACTAAACCCTCCGGTTTATATAGACACCGGAGGGGGCTAGGGTTACACAAAGTCGGTTACAAGGGAGGAGATCTACATATCCGAATTGCCAAGCTTGCCTTCCACGCAAAGGAGAGTCCCATCCGGACACGGGACGAAGTCTTCAATCTTGTATCTTCATAGTCCAATAGTCCAGCCAAAGTATATAGTCCGGCAGTACGAGGACCCCCTAATCCAGGACTCCCTCACCTATGCCGCAGTCTTTCGCCTCTGCTACGGTCCGGTGCATCCGACATGGGCCGCCATTACGGCACCACGTTTCGGCCTTGAGCCGCCCGCGTTCACCATGAGCCGCCGCCGCCAGGTAGCTGACCCGCTGTTGCGGCCCGTTCCCCGGTCGCTTTTACGGTGACCGCGCATCGAGCCACCGGTCTTCGCCGGCCCTGCCCCTGCTCTCAAGTCGCGTTGGATCCCTGTACGCCGAACCGCCGAGGCCTCGCTGACAATTGTGGTAGCACCTCTTCATCCGCCTTGAGCCGCCGATGCCTCACCAACCTGCCGTCGGTCGAACAGTCACGCCGGTCCCGCTTCTAAACCGCCCGCGCCGTGATTCGCCGTTTCCACTGCTCGCCTCTATTTTTACTAAGGCTTTGACAAGATCCAAACCGCCTGGACTGCTTACTTTGACCGCGACCTACTTCAAGCCGGCCCGCGCAGACATCGCGGGCAGCTTCGGCCGCTGCTGTGAGTCGCTGAGACCACCGCGGCCCCGCCTCCGCTGGCATCCGCTGACTCGCCGAGGTCGCCAAGCCGCACCTGTTGGAGCCTCTTCTGCCTCAACCCGCTACCAGGCCGTGGGCCACCTCACCCTCGCTGCTCCGCGCGGGCACCCCCGCCTCCGCCGTCCCGGCCCCATGCTGTTTCCTTGGCCGGCCCCGTTCTTCGTCTCTGCGGCGTCGCCGCTTTGAACGGTTCGCTGCGCCGCCCGGGTTGACTCCGCTACCGCACTCACTGCGGTTCGCCGCCATAAAGTGCCGGATTGGGTTCGCTTCTGCCGCGACCCGCCCGCGTGCTCCGGCCTCTAGCTCTGCTCCTTCCCCGACAGCTGTGAACCGGCTGACTAAAATGACCCGTGACTCGGAGGTGATCTACGGGCATGGACACCAGCAGGGAACAAAAGACTATTTGCTCAGTCTACGGGCATGGACGCCAGAGCAGGAGTCTTGCTTCCCCTGTGCTTGCTCTGGCTGGAAAGAAGGAAACGAAGGAAAAGTCAAGGGCGGTTCAGAAAAAATCATGACCCGGAGGGTCCCTTCTGAACCGCCCGGTGTCACGTTTTAAGCTGCCACCTTTGAACCCTACGGCTGATCATTCTTGATGAAACAAATTAGGTGAAAGCTATCCAATCAATTTTTATTGATACATTTTTATTTTCTTTGAGAACAATTACTCTCGTCTGTGCAACTTCTTACGCAGAACAATTCATCATTACAAAAGAGGCCATCAAGCTATGGCCCTTGCCTACACCGGACGAGTCAATGGACAGGGTCAATTATAACCCACCGAGATTCAACATATTCAAGTAATCCACTGGTTATATCATGGTCAAGCATGGAGAATCTCAAGCCAACTCCTCGAGTAGTCTTAAGACTCGGGGGCTATGATGACATGGCTCTGCAAATCTTGTCAGTTTCAGCAAATTCAAGAACCCCAGGACGATGGAGGAAAAGATAACCCAGTCCCGGAGGCTACTGCTATATTGATGAAAATTTAAAGGCCGTCGGAAAATTTCCGGCTTAAAAAGTATATGACAACTACAAAATCCCGGCTCAATGAAGGAGTTCCGGGTCATCAGAAAGGATTCCGGTTTAAAATCGGGCTCAAGAGACATCTCTCTCCCATAGTGTTGGAGCTCTCAAATATCCGGTTTAAAATCCGGCTCAAGGGAAAGCAGTCCCACTGAAGCTCTCAAATATCCGGTTTACAATCCAGCTCAAGGGAAATCTATTTATCATAAAGCTCCGAAGCTCTCAATATCCGGTTCAAAGTCTGGTTTCAGAGGAATCTGTCTCCCACACGGCTTTGAAGCTCTCAATATCCGGCTTAAAACTTCAGTTGAAAAAAGAAATTCATCTCTCGCAAGTTCGAGTTCTCAGAAAAATTAAAGGTTGCAAAGAGAACTTGCTGCTATGATGCGCGGTTCAAACATGGGTATCCAGCCTTATGGGCTTATCTTATTATGGTCACATGGGGGATTCCGGCTTATTGAGCAAAGCTATGATTACCCCTTGATCCGGCTTATACGCCATGCTTACAAAAACACTTGGGTGTTTCCTACCCAGGTTAAAGGGACCAAAGAGAGTCTGTTGCAAAGCATAACTCAAACATAGGTGCCCGCTGAGCACAGCTCAAAAATATTACTTGGGGGCTCTTTGTTCTAAAGTACAAGAGTTTATATTACCCTTGTAATAGGTTATAAAAGCCAGGCTTGGAAGCCAGGTGTATTCACCTAAAAACCCGGGTTATCCTACCTTTTTAAGTCTGCCACTCCGCCCAGGTAATCCTGGAACGACCCGCCGTACTTTTGACAAGTCAATCTTATACAGACCCTGAACTTGTCAAAGTTAAAACGAAGATTGGTTGTGTGAGGTCTGGCTTATAAGGCTTGCATGAAGGTTTAACTCAGTGGCTGTGCGGCCCATGAAAGCACTTGAGTTTTAGGCCTGGCCGCCTATGAAAGCCTTGATTTTTTGTTGTTTGATTTGAACATTTTTTGAGGTTTTTTCTCCTGTGACATAGTAATACATGGTTAAAAAGCTGATGAAGGCCGTGATGCCTTATGGTTTATACATGAAACTACCCGGTGTTTATTAACCTGGCCGCGCTTTCGACTATAAGTCGCCAGTATCAGATAAGATAATATCCGGTGTTTATTAACCCGGCCTGGCTTTGTTCATAAGCTGGCAATATATGACAATTCAACAGAGCAGTATGTGCTCATTGGGTTATCACCCTTACTGCATTGGTTTGATAAGCTGGCAGTATGATCAAATATCACAGGAGCCGGTTTTCAAACCGGGTTATATTATTCAAATCTTTAATAGCCAACATGGCTGAATTTTTATTATGGTTATCAATAACCAGTATTATGATTGAGGTTTTCAAAGTCGCTTTAGCGCAATGGCTATTATTTTATCAATGGATATGATTTATTCTACAATGGAAGGAATAGTCCCGAGTTGCTGCAGGCTTACGACCCGGCACTTGGGGGCTACATTATTCAAGTTGAGATTACATCAAATATGCAATTCCCATGTCACTGCCAGCATGCACCACGGCACTTGGGGGCTAATGCAAATTCATTTTTTGCTCACTTTATTGAAGACCCGACTCATCACATTGTAATGAGCCAGCCCTTGGGGGCTACCAATTGCTCCTGTCAAAAAATCAAGGTACACAAGCCTTATTCCATTATATTGAATGGTCCACTGCTCAGTTGGTAAAGCACAAAGCTCTTAACCTTGTGAACATGGGTTCAAGCCCCATGATGGGGGTTACATCATATGATATTTTTTCAATGAAGTACATATAAAGTCCCAGCTCAATATTATCTTGCTGAGCCGGCCCTTGGGGGCTACACGTTGCTGTTCAAATCTACACGATCATATCTATAAAGTCCCTGCTCATTATAACATAATGACCCGGCCCTTGGGGGCTACACTGGTTGAAGTTTTTATGAGCATAAGGCAATTACAAGTCCCAGGTTGCTGCAAGCATATGTGGAATACTCAGTTTATGACTAATGATTGTGATGAACAACCTGGATTTGTTTAAGCTTGTGACATCCATATTGAAGCAAGTCTTAAGCTGTTACTACGGTCCCTTCTTAAGACTTGGGGGCTACAAGTGATATGCATATAAGTGTATATTTTTAAGCTTGATGTTAACAACGATTATGACCCGGTGCCATCAATATTTATAAACCGGCAATTTTGGCAATGATAAACTGGCAAGTTTTACATCTTTAAGCCGGCTGAAGAATCAGAGGAGTATTTCAAAGACCAATTTTTTTAAGCATTGGGAGCTGAGTCAAATGAATTATTCATCACAATTTTTCTCTGTGAGAAACCAACATCAGCAAATTGATTATGAAGCTGGCTTATTGACCGGACTTTCCAGAAGGAGGAAATAACAAGGACTTAAGTATGATCAGCTGCCGCCTTATAAGAATTGTTAACCTAGAGCACGACCTGTCAAATTTGTTCTTGAGTTATTTTGCAGGATCAGTTTAACATGGATAAATCCAAATTAAACTGGGGCTAATGTCGGGGATATACCCCGCGGTATGACCCGGCCGGATATATGACCCGGCTGCGACTTGGCGTTTTCATTGGTCACCCGCTGGAGGATTGGCGACTCACAAGCCTGGCGGTTCACTGGTCTGACGACTCACGAGCCTGAAGACTCATTGGTGACCCGGCGGGTGTTTCAGATGGATGACAAGGCCCAAGGCCTAGAAGGTCGGCTCATGTTATGGTGGGCCGGCTTAAGAGGAAATGCATAAGGAATATTCTCCTACAAAGGAAGCAAGACTAGGACTCCACTTGTAATAGAGTAATCCTAATCCTACTAGGACTAGTCATGTAACCCGCCCCTTCAACATATATAAGGAGGGGTAGAGCACCCCAAGAGGGGACAAGAAATAATCGTTAAGACTAGACACAACTAGGAGAGCCAGAGATACAGCGACTCCCTCATGAGCATAATGAGACTTAGCCACAAACAGCATGTAGGGCTATTACCGGATGATGTTTCCTGGGGCCCGGAGCTGTCTAAATCCTTGTCTTGTGTGTTGATCCGCCTCGCGTCTCTCATCCCGATCAACCCCTCTCAAGCTACCACATAGATGCGCGGACTTACGACTAAGTCCTTACGTTAGGACATCTGCCGTGACAAATCCATGACACAATGCAAGATGCAACCTACATCACACCCCCAAGTTAAATGTGTCTTATGGGTAAGTGATTGTTGCAGGTATAAGTCGTAATCTACGCAGATGCAATTCAACAAAATTAGAAGCAATACAAACTAGACATCATATGGAACATGCAACCACATATAACAGTTCCAAGTTGGAGCAAGCACCTGTGATGGTGGAGTAGGGGAGATGTGCTCATCATCTACACAACTACGTTGATTGTCCAGCCTTGTGTCGTCTTGCGAATCTTCTTGGGAGGATGGCGGAGTAGAATCTGTAGAGACCCTCTGTTTGAGTTGCTCCGAAGGACCACCATCACCCACTGCCATACTAAGTTCCTTCAGTTGTATTGATTTTGCATTGTGAAGTCAAACCGAGAAGAAAAAGGAATAAAATTCATTCTTCAGAACTCATTCATGCATGATACTGACGAACACTAGTCGGATGAAAGGCAAACACATGATACGAGGATGGAATATGTACAAAAAACAGGACGGTGTGGCATATTCACACCTATTATGTGGTAACTAAGCAGAAGGCATTTCAACAGATTAGAAGCACTGCAAGCTAGACACCATATGAAAGATGCAACCAATATCACTCTGCCAAGTTCAAACTGTATGGTGTTTCAACAAATTAGAAGCAGTACATGCTAGAAATCATATGCAAGACGCAACCAATATCACAGTGGCGACTTAAAGGTGCCTTATCATAAGTGACTGATGCGGGATATGCAAGAACAGTAGTCTGATGTAAGAACATGGTGTGATCAGATATAGTATGTTCTAGAAACAGTAACACGTGTCATATTCACAGTCATTATGTGTAGAGTAAGCAGATGCAATTCTGCGAAGTGTGAAGCAATACAAGCTAGACATCATACGCAACATGCAACCACATATAATAGTGCCAAGTTAGAGCAAACACCTGTGATGGTGGAGTTGGGGAGGTGTGCTCATCATCTACACAGCTATGTTGACTGTCTAGCCTTGCGTTGTCTTGCAAATCTTGTTGGGAGGATGGCGGAGTGGAATCTATAGAGACCCTCTATTTCAGTTGCTCGAAAGGACCACCATCATCCAATGCCTAACCAATTTCCTCCCGCTTTATTGATTTTGCATTGTGAGGTCAAACTGACAAGAAAAAGGAATAAAATTTGCTCTTCATAACTCATTCATGCATGATATTGGCGAACACTACTCTGATGAAAGGCAAAGTCATGATACGAGGATGGAATATGTACGAAAAACTGGATGGCTTGACATATTCACACCTATGATGTGGTAATTAAGCAGAAGGCACTTCAACAAATTAGAAGCACTACAAGCTAGACACCATACGGAAGGTGCAACCAATATCATTCTGCCAAGTTAAAGTTGTCTCGTCATAGGTGGCGTTCATCAAACTAGAAGCACTACATGCTAGAAATCATATTCAAGACGCAAACCAATATCACACTGCCAACTTAAAGGTGTCCATCATAAGTGACTGATGCAGGATACACAACAAGACTAGTTTCATGTAAGAACATGGTGTGATAAACAGATATAGTATGTACCAAAAACAGGAAGGCGTGTCATATTCACACATATCATGTGTAAGCTAAGCAGATGCAGTTTACACTAATTAGAAGCAATACAAGCTAGACACCATATGCAACATGCAACCAGATATCACACGGCCAAGCTAGAGCAAGCACCTTGGATGGTGGAGTCGGGGAGCGGAGACTTGGAACTTGTAATGCACTAGCAGTACAAGGAGAATACGTACAGATGCTCCATTTACGTTGCTGAAGAGGACCACCATCATCACCTTCCTTACTCTTTTCCTTCTTTTTGATTTTGCCTTGTCAAGTCAAACCCACAAGAAAAAGGAATAAAATTTGCTCTTCAGAACTCATTGATGCATGATACTGACAAACAACTACTTTCATGTAAGGCAGCCGCATGATAGGAGGATGGAATATGTATGAAAAACAGGATGGCATGACATATTGACATGTATGATGTATAAATTGTAAACTAAGCACAAGGTGTTTGAACTAGTTAGAAACAATGCAATCTAGAAACCATATGAAAGATGTGAAGGAAATAGCCCCTGGAGGCAATAATAAAGTTGTTATTTATATTTACTTATATCATGATAAATGTTTATTATTCATGCTAGAATTGTATTAACCGGAAACTTAGTACATGTGTGAATACATAGACAAAACAGAGTGTCCCTAGTATGCCTCTACTTGACTAGCTCGTTAATCAAAGATGGTTATGTTTCCTGACCATAGACATGTGTTGTCATTTGATGAACGGGATCACAACATTAGAGAATGATGTGATGGACAAGACCCATCCGTTAGCTTAGCATAATCGTTAAGTTTTATTGCTATTGCTTTCTTCATGACTTATACATATTTCTCTGACTATGAGATTATGCAACTCCCGAATACCGGAGGAAAACCTTGTGTGCTATCAAACATCACAACGTAATTGGGTGATTATAAAGATGCTCTATAGGTGTCTCCGAAGGTGTTCGTTGGGTTGGCATAGATCAATATTAGGATTTGTCACTCCGAGTATCGGAGAGGTATCTCTGGGCCCTCTCGGTAATGCACATCACTATAAGCCTTGCAAGCAATGTGACTAATGATTTAGTTATGGGATGATGCATTATGGAACGAGTAAAGAGACTTGCCGGTAACGAGATTGAGCTAGATATGATCATACTGACGATCAAATCTCGGGCAAGTAACATAACGATGACAAAGGGAATAACGTATGTTGTTATTGCGGTTTGACCAAAAAAGATCTTCGTAGAATATGTAGAAACCAATATGAGCATCCATGTTCCGCTCTTGGTTATTGACCGGAGATGTGTCTCGGTCATGTCTACATAGTTCTCGAACCCGTAGGGTCCGCACGCTTAATGTTCGATGATGATTTGTATTATGAGTTATGTGTTTTGGTGACCGAAGTTTGTTCGGAGTCCCAGATGAGACCATGGACATGATGAGGAGTCTCGAAATAGTCGAGAGGTAAATATTGATATATCGGAAGGTGGTATTCGGACATCGGAATGGTTTGGAGTGGTTCGGGTATTTTACCGGAGTACCGAGGGGTTACCGGAACCCCCCTGGGGAAGTCATGGGCCTCATGGGCCACGGGAGAGAGAGGGGACAGCCCACAAGGGGTGGCCGCGCGCCCCCCATGGGATTCCAAATAGGACAGGGGAGGGGGAGGTGCCCCCTTTCTCATTTTCCCTCTCCCTCTCCCACTCCTTCCTTTTCCGCTCCGATGAAGAAAGGAAAAAGGGGGGCGAATCCTACTAGGAGTGGAGTCCTAGTAGGACTCACCCCATGGCGCACCCCTCTTGGTCGACCGCCTCCTCCTCCCCTCCTTTATATACGGGGGCAGGGGGCACGCCATAGCACATCAATTGTTCTCTTATCCGTGTGCGGTGCCCCCTCCACAGTTTACTCCTCCGGTCATAGCGTCGCAGTGCTTAGGTGAAGCCCTGCGCGGATCACATCACCATCATCGTCACCACGCTGTTGTGCTGAAGGAACTCTCCCTCGACCCTTTGCTGGATCAAGAGTTCGAGGGACGTCATCGAGCTGAACATGTGCTGAACTCGGAGGTGCCGTACGTTCGGTACTAGATCGGTTGGATCATCAAGACGCTCGAGTACATCAACCGCGTTAACCTAACGCTTCTGCTTTCGGTCTACAAGGGTACGTGGACACACTCTCCCCATCTCATTGCTATGCATCTCCTAGATAGATCTTGCGTAATCGTAGGAATTTTTTTGAAATTGCATGCTACGTTCCCCAACAGTGGCATCCGAGCCATGTCTATGCGTGGATGATATGCACGAGTAGAACACAAAGATTTGTGGGCGATAATAGTCATACTGCTTACCACCAACGTCTTATTTCACTACTGCAGGATGGTCCAAACACGACACTACGATCAGAGACCCTTCGACGAAACTGTGTGCGATGCCATAATCGCAAATGGTTGTGTAAATAAACCGTCAAAAAAGGTGCAAAACGTTTGCGATGGAAGATGCATCAAGCACGGTTCAGAATTTAGTTGCGTGTGCGATGCAGGGCATACGGTTCTGCTCAATGAACTGTTTGTGATGAGGAGGCGCAAAAGAAACGGGCAGCCAGATGAAGGCGTGTGCGATATACAGCATACGGTTCACTGGGAACTGTGTGTGATTAGGCAACACAATGGAAACGGTTCAACTGAACAAGATGTGTGTGATACGTGGTAAACAGGTCCGTAATCTGAAATGTGTGCGAAGACCAGTAATAACACAGATGATTGCTGCTAATAAGCCGTGTGAATTGCTCTGTCTACAGTAGAATAACATGTGTATATATATAACTGAAATAAACATCCAATTACATAAGTGACTATACAGATCATTCGCACACACCTCAATAAACAATTGCATGCATTCTAAAGTAGGAGAAACGATCGTCTAGTCATCTACTTCTTGTGACGCTCCCGCCACTACTATGTGGCTCGATCCCTCGTCTGGGTCAGGAAGAAGACAGTTCCTCATGTCAACGATCCTCCTGTACATCTCGTAGCTTGTGTACGCGTCCATGGCCGCGTACTTGACATCTTGTTCATCCAGTCTCTTATGCCACACACTGTGCTAGGCGTTCTTGTCCTTATTGCTCTCTTGCTTCAACTTCGCGTAGTAGGGGTCGATGATGGCCGAGGCGAGGTCAACCATGGAGTTCAGTTTGCTTTTGTCGGCGCCCCAGACCTTGTATTGGTGCTGGATGTTGACAAGATTCGGTCATTTCAAGTCTGAAACCTTGAGCGCTTTTAGATTGTTGGTGGTGTCCACCGTAGCGAAACTGTAGTCGGAGCTCTTGATAAACCTGGAGAAATGCTCGCAAGGCCTTGTGGCAAGGTGGAAGTGGTAGACGAGGACGTCATGTCGCACGCACAATTGGGCGTCGGCAACCTTCTGATCGTGCCCGGCACGACCGATGGTGTACTCGAGGTCGAAGCCGACCACTCTGTACTTGTCCTCAGCAAGGAACTGCTCCATAGTTTGGATGGAGCTCTCCACCGAGACAGGATCGTTCATGTACACCACCGAGAGGGCCTTCCCCCTCATGTGGGTGTCCACTACGTGATGCGTGGTGAACTGCCCGCCGTTGTCGTCGCCGGCCGCTGGGAGCGCCATTGGAGCCACGGGGAGCGCCATTGGAACCGCTGGGTGTCCTCTCTATATGTGCCCTCGTGGGTGTGCTTATTGTGACGTGTGAGACGAGAGATGAAGGTAAATGGCCGCAGGAATAAAAGGGGCCGGGCGGCGTGGATTCTCGGCGCATCCGCATGGCAGTTTTTGCAGCGGGTAACTGCATCTCGCGCCGCGCCAGGCGCAACCGCTTGCACACGAACGTGCATGATCATGCGCCGGCCCAATACACTGGCAGCGCGCGTGGAGGGACGAGGGCAGAGCATCCAGAGGGACGCGAGAGCAGAGCGCGTCGCGGCCGCCTGAACCGCAAGCAACCACACACATGGAGCAGTTGAACACGCAGCAAATGGTCGCCTACAAGCTGACCTACAGTTGCGTCGCTGCGTAGAGAGCGGCCTTGTGGTACCACGTCCGTCTAGTCTATAGTCTCCTTTATATTCCGTGCCATACTTTGCCCTCAAATTTAACCAACAAAATGTTAATGCATGTTTTAAAAATAGTATAATTGGAAACTATGTTCAAATACAAATCCAACTATATAATAATTGGCGACATACATTTGTATTTTATTAGTTAAATCATACTTATAAACCAGGACGATGGTATAGTAGGTAATTAAATTGCAAACACTTTTTTATTAACCGTATGTGTATGTGGCCTTTCGTCCTCCTCTCGCACGTCCTGTCACCCCGCTGCCGCAGACGGCTTACAGCGCAAGCTTGCGCAGCGCGCGGGGGCGTTCTTTTTGCCAAACGGTGGCGCCAATGAATCATCGGTGAGCCCGTTCCCACGCAACCTCGCAGGTTCCCGCGCAAGCTTCCCGCCCGACTCGGTGAAATCCCCCAAAATCCCAATGCTTACCAGCCTGCTATAAAAACCCTCACGGCCGGCGAGTCATGCGTCGCATTTTCCCCTCCATCCCTGTAGCTTATCTCGTCTGCTTCTCCCACATTCGTCAATGGCACCGGTCCATCGTCGTCGCTCAGCCACTCCACCGTCATCAGAGGACAGCTCTAGCTGGGAGGCTACACCGCGCCGGCGGCGTAGTCCCCGGCGTAGTGTAGTGCGCGTGGCATCCCTGTTGGGTGTGCGCGGAACACCCACCACACGCTCCGCCGCCGGTGCCCGTCGGCAGCTGTTGCCGGCCGCCGGTGCTGCCACACCACCGTCGAAAGCCAGGGCCATTGCCCGCTCCGCCGCCGCCTCCCGAAGGCGGGAGATGGCCGTCGTGGCCGCCACCCCACTGTCGGCTACTGTGGCCATCACCCGCTCCGCCACCGCGGCCCGAAGGCAGGAGGTGGTTGTCGTGGCCGCCACCCCGTCGTCGGCCGCCATGGCCGCCAGCCCACCATCGACCGCCAGGGTCATCACCCGCTCCGCCACCGCCGCCCGAAGGCGGGAGGCGGAGGTGGATGCCCGCACGTGAGACAGCGACCTTGCGTGCTACACCGAGTTCCTACGGGAGGAGGAGGAGCGCCTCGTCGAGCACGCAAAGAGCCTTACCACCGCAGTGGCAGCGGCTGATACGTCTCCGTCGTCTCTATAATTTTTGATTGTTCCATGCCAATATTATACAACTTTCATATACTTTTGGAATATTTTTATACTATTTTTGGGACTAACATATTGATCCAGTGCCCAGCGCCAGTTCCTGTTTGTTGCATGTTTTTTGTTTCACAGAAAATCCATATCAAATGGAGTCCAAACGGAATAAAAACTGCGGAGATTTTTTTGGAATATATCTGATTTTTGGGAAGTGGAATCATCGCGAGACGATGCCCGAGGGGGCCACGAGGCAGGGGGCGCCCCCTGACCCTCGTGGACACCCCGTAAGGCTGTTGTTGCCCTTCTTTCGCCGCAAGAAAGCTAATATCCAGATAAAAATCGTGTTCAAATTTTAATCCAATCGGAGTTACGGATCTCCGGTTATAAAAGAAACGGTGAAAGGGCAGAATCCAGAACGCAGAAACAGAGAGAGACAGAGAGACAGATCCAATCTCGGAGGGGCTCTCGCCCCTCCCACACCATGGAGACCAAGGACCAGAGGGAGAACCCTTCTCCCACCTAGGGAGAAGGCCAAGGAAGAAGAAGAAGGAGGGGGCTCTCTCCCCTCGCTTCCGGTGGCGCCAGAACGCCGCCGAGGCCACCATCGTCACCGCAATCTACACCAACACCTCCGTCATCTTCACCAACATCTTCATCACCTTCGCCCATCTATCTACAGTGGTCCACTCTCCCGCAACCCGCTGTATCCTCTACTTGAACATGGTGCTTTATGCTTCATATTATTATCCAATGATGTGTTGCCATCCTATGATGTCTGAGTATATTTTCGTTGTCCTATCAGTAATTGGTGAATTGATATGATTGGTTTAATTTGCTTGTGGTTATGTTGCTGTCCTTTGGTGCCCATCATATGAGCGTGCGCGTGGATGACACCATAGGGTTAGTTGTATGTTGATAGGACTATGTATTGGAGGGCAAGAGTGACAGAAGCTTCAACCTAGCATAGAAATTGATGCATACGGGATTGAAGGGGGACCAATATATCTTAATGCTATGGTTGAGTATTACCTTAATGAACGTTAGTAGTTGCGGATGCTTGCTAATAGTTCCAATCATAAGTGCATAGAATTCCAAGTCAGGGATGACATGCTAGCAGTGGACTCTCCCACATAAAACTTGCTATCGGTCAAGTAAAGTAGTCAATTGCTTAGGGACAATTTCGCAACTCCTACCACCACTTTTCCACACTCGCTATACTAACTTTATTGTGTCTTTACCTAAACAGCCCCTAGTTTTTATTTACGTGCTCTTTATATTCTTGCAAACCTACTAGGTAAAGCGAACGTTAAGCATGCGTAGAGTTGTATCAGTGGTCGATAGAACTTGAGGGAATATTTGTTCTACCTTTAGCTCCTCGTTGGGTTCGACACTCTTACTTATCGAAAGAGGCTTCAATTGATCCCCTATACTTGTGGGTTATCAAGACCTTTTTCTGGCGCTGTTGCCGGGGAGTTATAGCGTGGGGTGAATATTCTCGTGTGTGCTTGTTTGCTTTATCACTAAGTAATTTTTATTTGCTGTTCTTAGTTGTTTTCTATCTTTAGTTATGGGTAGGAAACGCAAAATACCAAAAAAATTAGTTGTACCTACTGAACCAATGGTTGAAGAACCACTCAAAATCTATCACACTCCTGAAGCCTTTTACTTGGATCATCTTCGATCCCTTTGTGCTCGTGCTGAAACCCCAACTAGCTTAGTTGAGGGCAAATCTTTAGATGAGCATGCTTGTTATGTGCGACACCGCTTATCTCAAAAAGGGAAACTTTTACTGGATCAAATTCATCGTTTGCAATGCTATGCTTGGAATTTATGTGAAATATATGATGTGACTTGTTGTTCTGAAAATCCTAAGAAACAACTTCCCTACCAATGTGAGTTTAGTGATAATGGAATCGTATCTTCGTATGCCAAGGGTGTTTATAATTACTATGATGTTCAACAAATTGAATAATTTGTTGCTGTTAAGGGTGCTTATGAAATTGCTTCTTTGATTGAAAAGTATGATGCTACTCTTTACAAATCTAAAAAAAATTCCATACTTGAATATTGTTATGATAATTATACTTCTAATGCCTATGTTAAACCATATATTGAGGACTCCTCCATTGTCCAAGAAGAGACTAATATTTTGCAGGAGTCTATGGAAGAAGAAAATGGTGAAACTGCGAGCTCATTGGATGAAAAAGATGATGAGGAGAGTGAAGAACAAAAGGAGGAAGATTGGATTGATCACCCGTGCCCACCTTCTAATGAGAGTAACTCTTCAACTCATACATTGTTTAATTTCCCTTCGTGCTTACCGAAGGATGAATGCTATGATGATTGTTATGATCCCGTTGATTCTTTTGAAATATCCCTTTTTGAGATGCTTGCTATGCTTGTGGCCAAGATACCAATATGAATTATGCTTATGGAGATGAACTTGCTATAGTTCCTTATGTTAAACATGAAATTGTTGCTATTGCACCCACACATGATAGTCCTATTATCGTTTTGAATTCTCCCGACTAGACTATATTGGAGAAGTTTGCCCTTATTAAGGATTATATTGATGGGTTGCCTTTTACCGTTGCACATGATGATTTTGATGAATATAATATGCACGTGCTTGCCGCTCCTACTTGCAACTATTATGAGAGAGGAACTATATCTCCACCTCTCTATGTTTCCCACATGATAAAATTGCAAGAAACTGTTTATACTATGCATTGGCCTTTACTTTGTGTGCATGAATTGTTCTTCTATGACATGCCGATGCATAGGAAGAGAGTTAGACTTTGTCATTACATGATATATGTTGCTTTGTGCTCACTACTAAATCACAAATCATTGTTAATTAAAATTGGCTTCGATATACCTTGGGATCCGGGTGGATCCATTACTTGAGCACTATATGCCTAGCTTAATGGCTTTAAAGAAAGCGATGTCAGGGAGACAACCCAGAAGTTTTAGAGAGTCATTTATTTCTGTTGTTTGCTTTTATAAAGTTTAAAAATAAAAATAACGTGCCAAGGTTTGCCTTTAGGATGTTTTAGACTACTTATTGGTTTGTGCGGTGCAGGACAGAAACTTTGGCTGTAGTGCGTGATTTTACATTTTTTACTCGAACGTCAAATGGTTCTGCAAATTTTTGCACTGTCTTTCCATACAAATTTTTTATTTGTCCTAATTTTGGCATAATTTTTGGAGCACCAGAGGTATGCTGAATGTTCAGATCATTACAAACTGTCCTGTTTAAAACAGATTCTGTTTTTGATGCATAGTTTGCTTGTTTTGATGAAACTATCGATTTATATCAGTGGATTAAGCCATGGAAAAGTTATATTACAGTAGCTACAATGCAAAAAGAAAATATGAATTGGTTTTCAACAGTACTTAGAGTAGTAATTTGCTTTATTATACTAACGGATCTTACCGAGTTTTCTGTTGAGTTTTGTGTGGATGAAGTGTTCGAAGATCGAGGCGGTCTCGATGTGAGGAGAAGGAGGAGAGGCAAGAGCTCAAGCTTGGGGATGCCCAAGGCACGCCAAGTAAATATTCAAGGAGACTCAAGCGTCTAAGCTTGGGGATGCCCCGGAAGGTATCCCATCTTTCTTCAACAAGTATCGGTATGTTTTCGGATTCATTTCGTTCATGCGATATGTGCAAATCTTGGAGCGTCTTTTGCATTTAGTTTTCACTTTTATTTTATGCACCATGCTGGTATGAGATAGTCCATGGTTGATTTATAGAATGCTCTTTGCACTTCACTTATATCTTTTGAGTATAGCTTTATAGAATGCTTCATGTGCTTCACTTATATCATTTGAAGTTTGGATTGCCTGTTTCTCTTCACATAGAAAACCGCCATTCGTAGAATGCTCTTTTGCTTCACTTATATTTGTTAGAGCATGGGCATATCTTTTGTAGAAAGAATTAAACTCTCTTAGTTCACTTATATCCATTTAAGAGTTGACAGGAACTGGTCATTCACATGGTTAGTCATAAAATCCTACATAAAACTTGTAGATCACTGAATATGATATGTTTGATTCCTTGCAATAGTTTTGCGATATAAAGATAGTGATATTAGAGTCATTCTAGTGGGTAGTTGTGGATTTTAGAAATACTTGTGTTGAAGTTTGTGATTCCCGTAGCATGCACGTATGGTGAACCATTATGTAACGAAGTTGGAGCATAAGGTATTTATTGATTGTCTTCCTTATGAGTGGCGGTCGGGGACGAGCGATGGTTTTTGCCTACCAATCTATCCCCCTAGGAGCATGCGTGTAGTAATTTGTTTTGATGACTAATAGATTTTTGCAATAAGTATGTGAGTTCTTTATGACTAATGTTGAGTCCATGGATTATACGCACTCTCACCTTTCCATCATTGCTAGCCTCTTCGGTACCGTGCATTGCCCTTTCTCACCTCGAGAGTTGGTGCAAATTTTGCCTGTGCATCCAAACCCCGTGATATGATACGCTCTGTCACACATAAGCCTCCTTATATCTTCCTCAAAACAGCCACCATACCTACCTATCATGGCATTTCCATAGCCATTCCGAGATATATTGCCATGCAACTTCCATCATCATCATATACATGATTTGAGCATTTATTGTCATATTGCTTTGCATGATCGTAAGATAGCTAGCATGATGTCTTCATGGCTAGTCTGTTTTTTGATGTCATTGCTACGCTAGATCATTGCACATCCTGGTACACCGCCGGAGGCATTCATATAGAGTCATAACTTTGTTCTAGAATCGAGTTGTAATATTGAGTTGTAAGTAAATAAAAGTGTGATGATCATCATTATTAGAGCATTGTCCCAGTGAGGAAAGGATGATGGAGACTATGATTCCCCCACAAGTCGGGATGAGACTCCAGACGAAAAAATAAAAAAAATAAGAGAGAAAAAGAGACAAGGGACAATGTTAATATCCTTTTGCCACACTTGTGCTTCAGAGTAGCACCATGTTCTTCATATAGAGAGTCTCTTGAGTTATCACTTTCATATACTACTGGGAATTTTCATTATAGAACTTGGCTTGTATATTCCGATAATGGGCTTCCTCAAATGCCCGAGGTCTTCATGAGCAAGCAAGTTGGATGTACACCCACTTAGTTTCCAGTTTGAGCTTTCATACACTTATAGCTCTTAGTGCATCCATTGCATGGCAATCCCTACTCCTCACATTGACATCAATTGATGGGTATCTCCATAGCCCGTTGATTAGCCGCATCGATGTGAGACTTTTCTCCTTTTTGCCTTCTCCACACAACCTCTATCATCATATTCTATTCCACCTATAGTGCTATGTCCATGGCTCACGCTCATGTATTGCGTGAAAGTTGAAAAGCTTTGAGAGCGTCAAAAGTATGAAACAATTCCTTGGCTTGTCATCGAGGTTGTGCATGATTTGAATGCTTTGTGTGGTGAAGATGGAGCATAGCCAGACTATATGATTTTGTAGGGATAACTTTCTTTGGCCATGTTATTTTGAAAAGACATGATTGCTTTATTAGTATGCTTCAGAGGCGAGGAATCAGGAGATCTACGAGGAGAACCACCGCTTCGAGAGGGGTCGTCTGGAGCGGCAGAGGGCTTTCGAGGCGAGCGTCGTTGAAGCTGCATTAGCGGCAGGCACCGCATTGCGGTTGCCCAGCTCGTCGGTAGGCTCCTCCTCCGCCGCCTCTTACTAAGCGCGCTCGGCAGAGGAGAGGCATCTAGAAGTAGTACAAAGCCCCTCCGCAGTAGTAGTAGTATTTAGGGGCTATTTTGTTCAGTTCATCCGACTATAGATGTGGTGGAACTGTACAACGTACTTAAAATTAGCTAGTATATATAGTTGAACTAGCTATTTCAGTACGTGGTTGACAACAATTGGGGAAAAGTTTGGTCGGTTCAGCTGTCGAGTTGAACTGTTTGTATAAAATAAGAACGACTTCTTAATCTATGAATGAAATCTATGCTTAATTACTGAATTTTAGTTGCAAAAATTAGATACTGCTAGTGATTTTTAGCTTCATATTTTGACAAATCGTAGTGTTACAAGGATTGACAAATCTTACCAAATTGTTTGTATGTGGTTCCACATGGGTCATCCAAAACAACCGTTTGCGTTGAAGGGATGCACAAATCCTGCGCTGCTCTCACTTTGCATACGGGTGTTCTATCTAAAATGTTTGTGATCAAGAGCTACAGAAATCCTGCTCGGCACATTTTCTCTTGGCTTCCTGGGGAAGCTGTCGGTTTGCATACGGGTGTTTTAACTAAAACGTTTGCTATGAGTGTTTTATATTTAAAAAGCGAATTAAACTGCGGCTTGGGCGTCATTAATGGAGAGGATGCGAGCAAGGCGGGCGGCCATGGAAGTCAAAGGGCTCGCTTCCCAGTGAGCCTGCGCAGCGTACAACTCGCACGCTTTCCGATGAGCCTGCACACTCAAGGACAACTTGCACGCCTCTCGGTCAGCCTGCGCACCGCACGGCGCTTGCACGCCTCCCGTTCAGTCAAGGTCAAGCACCTGTCCGCACGACACCTCCTACAGCCATTAAAACCAAGACACATGGCGTCACGTGAATGGTTAACAGAATTTTGGATTTACTAGAATTTAAAAACCAGGCATCTCAATGTTTTGCCGGCAATCAACGGTGCCCTGGTGTTTGAAATTCATTCCCATTTCTTGCATGGGACCTAAGCATGCACCCAAGGACACATATTTGGTTTTTCAACCAATTTATATGCACTGGAGCATGTGCATGTAGTTCAAATTTGAATTATGCACATAAAATGCATTGAAAACTCAGTTAATGCATAAAAATGTCCAAACGAACCCCGAAAAATCACAAAAAATCATAGAACACTCCTGTTGTTCTATGTTGACACGAGAAAAAAAATTGAAAGCAATAAGAGGCAATGGATATCGTTTCGTCCAATAAGGTGGGACGTTCCCTACCGAAAACCATCATGCTTGTTGTGAGAGGCTCCGGTTTGTGAGAAGCATATACCCAAACCTGCCCCAAATGGGACAGAATTTGTACCACAGCATGTTGATGCCGCTCCATGATAGCATGCCAAGTTTCATGAATTTCAGATGAGTTTTGGATTTACTAGAATTTAAAAACCAGGCATCTCAATGTTTTGCCGGTAATCAACGGTACCCTGGTGTTTGAAATTCATTCCCATTTCTTGCATGGGACCTAAGCATGCACCCAAGGACACATCTTTGATTTTTCAACCAATTTATATGCACTGGAGCATGTGCATGTAGTTCAAATTTGAATTATGCACATAAAATGCATTGAAAACTCAGTTAATGCATAAAAATGTCCAAACGAACCCCGAAAAATCACAAAAAATCACACAACACTCCTTTTGTTCTATGTTGACATGAGAAAAAAATTTGAAAGCAATAAGAGGCAATGGATATCGTTTCGTCCACAAAGGTGGGACGTTCCCTACCGAAAACCATCATGCTTGTTGTGAGAAGCATATACCCAAACCTGCCCCAAATGGGACAAAATTTGTACCATGGCATGTTGATGCCGCTCCATGATAGCATGCCAAGTTTCATGAATTTCAGACGAGTTTTGGATTTACTAGAATTTAAAAACCAGGCATCTCAATGTTTTGCCGCGATCAACGGTGCCCCGGTGTTTGAAATTCATTCCCATTCTTCCATGGGACCTAAGCATGCACCCAAGGACACATATTTGATTTTCAACCAGTTTATATGCACTAGAGCATGTGCATGTAGTTCAAGTTTGAATTATGCACATAAAATGCGTTGAAAACTCAGTTAATGCATAAAAATGTCCAAACGAACCCCGAAAAATCACAAAAAAATCACAGAACACTCCTGTTGTTCTATGTTGACACGAGAAAAAAATCGAAAGCAATAAGAGGCAATGGATATCGTTTCGTCCACAAAGGTGGGACGTTCCCTACCAAAAACCATCATGCTTGTTGTGAGAAGCTCCGGTTTGTGCGAAGCATATACCCAAACCTGCCCCAAATGGGAAAAAATTTGTACCACGACATGTTGATGCCGCTCCATGATAGCATGCCAAGTTTCATGAATTTCAGACGAGTTTTGGATTTACTAGAATTTAAAAACCAGGCATCTCAATGTTTTGCCGGCGATCAACGGTGCCCCGGTGTTTGAAATTCATTCCCATTCTTGCATGGGACCTAAGCATGCACCCAAGGACACATCCTTGATTATTTAACCAATTTATATGCACTGGAGCATGTGCATGTAGTTCAAATTTGGATTGTTCACCTGAAATGGCTAGAAAACCAATTTAATGTATAAAATGTTCAAACGAACCCCGAATAATTCCAATTCTTTTACGACACACATATAGTTGCATGTTCACTCCAGATAAAAGGTCTAGCAATTCAAACACCGTCCATTGCCGCTGTGACCCCATTATGTAATTCAAATCAAGATGAAAGATCAAGTAGATCACACATAGTTTATTATCAGCAACCATGTGAGATGTAGTACAAAATATCCTAGAGCACCGTCGGTCTATAGTACGCCTATGGCTTACGTGAGAAGGTGTGTCGGCTACAGTCCACAGCCGGCGTCTCAAGCACACTCGCTCCCCAAATATCATTTCACTGTTCAATCGTCGTCGTTGAAAGATGGGCACGTGGACCCGCGTCGTGAGGGCAACTTCGGTGGCCCACTCCGGCGAGAGCGCGGCCGCAGCCGCCATGCGCGTGCTAACAAGGTGCATGAGCACAGCCACAATTTGCGACCTGGCGGCAAAGGCAGCCCAAACGGCCGCTGTTGCTTCTCAGGTGGCGACAACAACATCTGCGTCGGGGATAGCAACTGGCAAGAGCGGCACAGCAGTTGTCCTTTCTGCAGTGGCGAGCTTAGCCCTGATGGAGGCCGCCCACGCCCAGCTCCTGGCGGTCACTTCACAAATCAAATGAAGCTTCTCCGACAATGATCGGCAACCCATGGCCGAAGAGCTGGCAATCACCGAGAGCGTTCGAGCAGCCGTCTGTTCCTCCGCCGCATACCTTGCGATGACGGAGCCCGTCCAAGCCCAGATCGCGTCCGCCCACGCCCAGCTCGTGGTGGCCTTTTCCAAAGAGATGGCAGACGCGGATGACGAGATGCTTGCCGAGTATGGTGCGATGGATGCCATGGAGCCCCTTCCCCTGGAGACCGTCGGGCGCGAGCTGGACATGGAGGCAGCGGCGGAGATCGACGAGCGCTGGTCTTTAATTTGTTAGAGTAATGTTTAGGTCAGCTAGCTCTATTTAATTGCTGAACTTGCTCGATTAAGAAGTGTGGGTGTGCTGTAGTCTCCTTTGTGTACCCAAATTATGCAATGACGTAGATGACCACTGTAACCATGGAAATTCGAATCAAAACTTTTGACGTTCAAACTCATCTCACAAGGGTTAAGCTATCTGAATCGTTTGTGATGTCCACATATCGTACACAGTTCTGAATAAGGGACCGTGTCTGATGACACTTTGCGCGCTAGTTTTTTGGCTGAAGCGATTCCATATTTTCGGCTTCCACAGAAATATCTACCTCCCCGCCCCCTCCCCCTTACCAAAAGCCACATTTCCCCTCTTTCCGCCTTCCTTTCCAAGTTGAAACCTTCACTCTTTGCTTGCAGCGCCGCCGCCTCCTTGCCGGCGACCCTCCTTCCGCTGCTCGGCCTCCTCTATCCAGGCAGGTAATCCACACCCGACCCCCATCCTTCTCCTCCTTCCACATCCCGCATGCCCTGACCGTCGGCGCGAGCGCGACACCTTCCACCCAAATCATCGACCCCTCCACCAAATAAGCGCCGGCCTAAGCCACGGTGCACGCGCGGATGAGGTTGCGATGGCTGCCATTCGTGCCGACCCCCAGATCTTGGAGGAGCACCTTGCCAATTGCTAGCTACGCCGGTTAAGCATGCTCAGTTTACCCGTTGTGTGTGCTGCTCCTGCCTTTCCTTCACAAAATCTAGTGAATTGTGCTATCTAATTTCACCATGCAATCTGTTGCTCTAGTGTATATGTTCTATATGTCGTGCAGTGTGGTGCTCACTTATTAACTATTTTATTAATTAGTTGTCGTCTTCAGTTAACTGTTTGGTTCAATTCTGCAAATGTGATGTTCAATTCTTCAGGCTGCAATTTTGTATTGTCTTCCATGTGAGAAATAAATCGAATTTATCTTTACAAAATTGTGGGTGCATTCTGTTATTGTATACCATGTGAGGAATAAATTGAATTTGGCTGTAGTAAATACATAAGAAACAAATACAATTGCTACAATTGGCTGTAGTTAACTGTTTGGTTAACTCTTTGATCTTCTATTAGGAGTATGTTATATTGTGCAATGTGGTGCTCAGTTAATGTTTGGTTCATTTGTTGTGGTGTTTAGTTAACTGCTTGGTTCAGTGTTATATTATGCAATGTGCTGCTCAGTTAATGTTTGGTTCACTTGTTGTGGTGTTTAGTTAACTGCTTGGTTCAATTCTGCAATGTGATGTCCAATTGTCGTGGGTAGAATTTTGTATTGTTGTGCATGTGAGGAATAAATCAAATTTGGCTGCATTTAATACATGAGAAACATATACAAGTGCTATATTTCCTAGTTCTTAATCATGCTTGGTTTGGGTAATGGGTTTTCCGTGTGGCTTCAATTAATCTGATGAATCTGCAATGTGCTTATTTTTCATCAATATATTTTACTGATAGCATGTGAACCCTTACTTAACCTGATGACCAACTACCTTATATGTGTTGCAGGGAAACAATGGGAAGCACTGAGGTTTACAATCGAGGTTAGCATGTGCATGGTCCGTTATCTAATAGCACATTATTGTGCAATTGCAGGAACCATTCTAATATTTTGGGTTTTAACAATTTGGTCTTGCACATGTAGGTCCTGCTGTCAGAGGTTCTGACCCACTGTTCGACCCTTTTTGCATATGGGGAAATGAGTTGTCCATGAATATCAATCAAATCAAGAAACTCAGAAAGATTGTTAGGATAAATAAATTAGCGACAAAAAACAACAAGATCTTTGTCTGCACAATGAAGAAGACATCAGTTCACTACAAGATGGTACTAACTATTATACCTTGCCTTTTTTATTCCTTTGCCCCATTTCCAATATAGAGAAGATATTTATGCACATCCTTGTTTTCAGGCCTTTCCAAAGCAGTTCACTGATGATTACCTCTCAAACCACCTCTATGGTCAGGAGGCGAGGAAGGTTTTCATACAACACCCACGGTTCAATATTGAAGTGTTCCTGAAGAGGTCTAAGCACGGACGGTCAATCATCCACAGGCACTGGCCTAAAGTTGCAAAGACCTTCAACATGAATGAAGGCTCAATATTCGCCTTCCGCTTCAGCAGTTTTCCAGATGAGATGCATATGTCTATGTACCGTATATGATGCTAATTTCTAAAGGTTCTACATGTTGCATGTGGAACTTGCTGCTGGTGCAGTTGTGTAATGGGGTAGCTGAGTGCTGAAGCTATATCATGTTGTACTCTGATGTATTTCAATTATGAAATTCTGCTTCCTTAATATGGAAATGAAATATATTGTGTGCTTAATATGAATGTCAATTAGATTAATAAATGGATTATTAATAATAGGGCAATTAGCCTGCTAATGGCGAATTAGCCTGCTAATTGGGTTTTGATATTGCAAACGGTTGTTGAAAAAATACCGTGGGCGATGACCTCAGGCAACGCACACAGTTTCTAGGAATAAACCGTGTTGGAACAATGAACAATCACACACGACTTTCTCTTGAAAACTGTTTGCGTTAGGCCACCTTGCGCAAACGTTTACCACATAAAAACTGTGTGTCATGGACAGCCTTTGCCACACAGTTTCTTCTATGGACCGTGTGTGCTACATTCAAGAACGCAAACGATTTAACGGGAAAAATTGTGTGTGATGTACTTGTGAACAGAAACGTTTTCCTTGGAGCGACTGTGTGGGATGTGCATACGAACGGAAACATTTAGTGGGGACTGACTGTGTGGGATGTACTTGTGACCGGATACAATTTCGCCATATAATTGTATTTTTTAGCTCTATTGTACGTATTTCCGTATTTGAGTGCTCGCCGATCGCACACGACCTCATTTTGCCGAACGTGTGTGCCAGGAGGGCATTTCCCCGATGGTTTCTGGGTCATGTGGGAAGGACCCCCCTATCGCCCACACTCACTTAGCGACGGTTCCAAATGCCGTCGCGGAAAGGGGTAAAAAACTGTTTGTTTAGGACCGACGTGCACCAGTGTTTTGATTCGGCGGTATTGTTGGATGAAGCGGTCCGGACCAACATTACATGACCATGTTCATGAGACCGGTTCCACCGACGTGCTTTTGCACACAGGTGGCTGGCGGGTGTCTGTTTCTCCAACTTTAGTTGAATCGAATTTGACTACGGCCGGTCCTTGTTGTAGGTTAAAACATCGCACTTGACGAAAAATCATTGTGGTTTTGATGCGTAGGTAAGAACGGTTCTTGCTTGAAGCCCATAGCAGCCACATAAAACTTGCAACAACAAAGTAGAGGACGTCTAACTTGGTTTTGCAGGGCATGTTGTGATATGATATGGTTAAGACATGATGTGATATAATTTATTGTATGAGATGATCATGTTTTGTAAAAGTTATCAGCAACTAGCAGGAGCCTTATGGTTGTCGCTTTATTGTATAAAATGCAATTGCCATGTAATTGCTTTACTTTATCACTATGCGGTAGCGACAGTTGTAGAAGCAATAGTTGGCGAGACGACAACGTCGCTATGATGGAGATCAAGGTGTCAAGCCGGTGATGATGGAGATCATGACGGTGCTTTGGAGATGGAGATCAAAGGCACAAGATGATGATGGCCATATCATGTCACATATTTTGATTGCATGTGATGTTTATTTTTTTATGCATCTTATTTTGCTTAGTACGGCGGTAGCATTATAAGATGACCCCTCACTAAATTTCAAGGTACAAGTTTTCTCCCTAAGTATGCGCCGTTGCTATAGTTCGTCGTGCCGAGACACCACATGATGATCAGGTGTGATAAGCTCTATGTTCACATACAACGGGTGTAAGGCAGTTTTACACGTGCAGAATATTAAGGTTAAACTTGACGAGCCTAGCATATGCAGATATGGCCTCGGAACACTGAGACCGAAAGGTCAAACGTGAATCATATAGTAGATATGATCAACATAGAGATGTTCACCATTGAAAACTACTCCATCTCACGTGATGATCGGACATGGTTTAGTTGATATGGATCACGTGATCATTTAGATGACTAGAGGGATGTCTATCTAAGTGGGAGTTCTTAAGTAATATGATTAATTGAACTTTAATTTATCATGAACTTGGTCCTGATAGTTTTTGCATATCTATGTTGTTGTAGATCAATGGCCCGTGCTACCATTCCCTTGAATTTTAATGCGTTCCTAGAGAAAGCTAAGTTGAAAGATGATGGTAGCAACTACACGGACTGGGTGCATAACTTAAGAATTATCCTCATTTCTGCACAGAAGAATTACATCCTGGAAGCACCGCTAGGTGCAAGGCCCGTTGCAGGAGCAACTCCGGACGTTATGAACGTCTGGCAGACTAAAGCTGATGACTACTCGATAGTTCAGTGTGCCATGCTTTACGGCTTAGAGTCGGGACTTGAAAGACGTTTTGAACGTCATGGAGCATATGAGATGTTCCAGGAGTTGAAGTTAGTAATTCAACCAAATGCCCGAGTTGAGAGATATGAAGTCTCCAACAAGTTCTATAGCTGCAAGATGGAGGAGAATAGTTCTGTTAGTGAACATATGCTCAAAATGTATGGGTACCATAACCACTTGACTCAGCTGGGAGTTAATCTTCCTGATGATAGTGTCATTGACAGAGTTCTTCAATCACTGCCACCAAGCTATAAAGGCTTCGTGATGAACTATAATATGCAAGGGTTGGAAAAGACAATTCCTGAGCTCTTCGCAATGCTAAAGACTGCGGCGGTAGAAATCAAGAAGGAGCATCAAGTGTTGATGGTTAACAAGACCACTAGTTTCAAGAAAAATGGCAAAGGGAAGAAGGGAAACTTCAAGAAGAATAGCAAGCAAGTTGCTACTCCCGGCCCCGGTGAAAGATCGTGGATGTCGCCTAGAGGGGGGGTGAATAGGCGCTTTAAAATAATTACGGTTTAGGCTTGAACAAATGCGGAATAAACCTAGCGGTTAATTTGACAAGCACAAAACCTACAACAACTAGGCTCACCTATGTGCACCAACAACTTATGCTAACCAAGATAAACAACTAAGTGATAGCAAGATATATGACAAGAAACAATATGGCTATCACAAAGTACAGTGCATAAGTAAAGGGTTCGGGTAAGAGATAACCGAGGCACGCGGAGACGATGATGTATCCCGAAGTTCACACCCTTGCGGATGCTAATCTCCGTTTGGAGCGGTGTGGAGGCACGATGCTCCCCAAGAAGCCACTAGGGCCACCGTAATCTCCTCACGCCCTCGCACAATGCAAGATGCCATGATTCCACTAAGGGACCCTTCAGGGCGGTCACTGAACCCATACAAATGGCAACCCTTGGGGCCGGTCACCGAACCCGTACACTTTGGCAACCCTTGGGGGCGGTCACCGGTACCCTTCAAATTGCTCGGGGCGATCTCCACAACCTAATTGGAGACCCCGACGCTTGCCCAGAGCTTTACACCACAATGATTGAGCTCCGAACACCATCAACCGTCTAGGGCGCCCAAGCACCCAAGAGGAACAAGCTCAAGGGCACCAAGCACCCAAGAGTAATAAGCTTCTCAACTTGTAACTTCCACGTATCACCGTGGAGAACTCAAACCGATGCACCAAACGCAATGGCAAGGGCACACGGAGTGCCCAAGTCCTTCTCTCTCAAATCCCACCGAAGCAACTAATGCTAGGGAGGAAAATGAGAGGAAGAACAAGAAGGAGAACACCAAGAACTCCAAGATCTAGATCCAATGGGTTCCCCTCACATAGAGGAGAAAGTGATTGGTGGAAATGTGGATCTAGATCTCCTCTCTCTTTTCCCTCAAAAACTAGCAAGAATCCATGGAGGGATTGAGAGTTAGCAAGCTCGAAGAAGGTCAACAATGGGGGAAGAACACGAGCTCAAAGGATAAGGTTCATTGGGGAAGAAGACCCCCTTTTATAGGAGGGGGGGAATCCAACCGTTATGTGCTCAGCCCGCACACGAGCGGTACTACCGCTCCACGAGCGGTACTACCGCTCGGGCGGAAGAAGCAGGGAAATGGATCGACAAAACATGAACCTTGGGGCGGTAGTACCGCTTATAAGCGGTGCTACCGCTCACCCCAGTGGTACTACCGCTTATAGGCGGAACTACCGTGCCTTACTGCCACGCGACTACCGCTGAACCCGACACGAAAAGAGCAGACCCAAAATCGAGGCGGTAGTAGAGCGGTACTATCGCTTGACGCTACAAGCGGTACTACCGCTGCCACCGCGGTACTACCGCTTGATGCTACAAGCGGTACTACCGCTGCCACCGTGGTACTACCGCAGGGAGAAAAACAGAACTGCCAAAACTTCTTCATATGAGCTCTGAATTGAGCAAACTCAAGCTTGTTGGATAGAGGAAGACGAGTAGCATCAAAACCGCGGTTATAGTAAGAAGAGGCAGGGGAGGTATGCCAATAAATAGAGGAGTGAAACCTCCAACCGAGAAGAACCGGCATAACCTCCAACATCGAAAACATCATAGAAGATGTGAGTGAACTCCGTTTTCGATGAACTCGAGCTTGTCATCAAGATGACCATAAGCTCCAAAACTCACAAAGAGAAGAACCAAACAAGAACCAATAAAGATGATGCAAGGATGCAATGGTTTGAGCTCTCTATGAACGATACGATCAAGCTACTCATCGAGAGCCCTCCTTGATAGTACGGCAATCGATCCTATAACCCGGTCTCCCAACTACCATCATGAGACCGGTAAAATAGAAAACCTATCAAGAGAAAACCTTTGCCTTGCACATGGTCCACTTGAGCTAGATGATGACGATCTTGACTCCCTAAAGATGGACCACCTTTCTTGATTGCGTTGGCTCGATGAAGACTAGTTGATTGCTCCCCCATACTTCACTATGGGTGAGCCACCCTTCCGCACATCTTCACAAGTCCATTGTCACCACAATGGCTTCAAGCAATTGATCTCTTCGTGATGCTTTACTTGAACTTGCCCGCTTCACTTGAACTTGCACACCGCAACCTAACCCCACAAAGACCATGGGTTAGTACACAAAGCGTAATTGACAATGCTTACCATACCATGGAATCGCTTGATCCCTCGGTACATCTTGTGCGCTTTGTGTGTTGATCAACTTGATTCACTCTTGACTTAGTCTTGATCAACCTTGACTCTTTCCAACTCTCTTCATTTGGATGATGTCTTGAAGGTAAACATGAATGATCACACAATCTTCTTCTTCAAGACATGCTTGCAATAAGCTCAACTCTCACATGACCAATCTTTGGATAATTCCTTAATAACACCTTGGTCACCACATAAACTCCTTGAAACCAACACATGGACTTCAAGAAATGCCTATGGACAAATCCTTCAAATATAGCTCAAGGCAACCATTAGTCCATAGAGATTGTCATCAATTACCAAAACCAAACATGGGGGCACCGCATGTTCTTTCACCCGGGAAGAAGCCCAAGTCTGGGCCTAAGCCTGAAACTGAGTGCTTCTACTGCAAAGGGACTGGTCACTGGAAGCGGAACTGCCCCAAGTATTTGGCGGATAAGAAGGATGGCAAAGTGAAAGGTATATTTTATATACATGTTATTGATGTGTACCTTACTAATGCTCGTAGTAGCGCCTGGGTATTTGATACTGGTTCTGTTGCTCATATTTGCAACTCGAAACAGGGTCTACGGATTAAACGAAGATTGGCTAAGGACGAGGTGACGATGCGCGTTGGAAATGGTTCCAAGGTCGATTGATCTCGTCGGCACGCTACCTCTACATCTACCTTTGGGATTAGTTTTAGGCCTGAATAATTGTTATTTGGTGCCAGCGTTGAGCATTAAGATTATATCTAGATCTTGTTTGATGCGAGACAGTTATTCATTTAAATCAGAGAATAATGGTTGTTCTATTTATATGAGTAATATCTTTTATGGTCATGCACCCTTGATGAGTGGTCTATTTTTGTTGAATCTCGATTGTAGTGATACACATATTCATGATATTGAAGCCAAAAGATGCAAAGTTAATAATGATAGTGCAACTTATTTGTGGCACTGCCATTTGGGTCATATTGGTGTAAAACGCATGAAGAAACTCCATGCTGACGGGCTTTTGGAATCACTTGATTATGAATCAGTTGATGCTTGCGAACCATGCCTCATGGGCAAGATGACTAAGACTCCGTTCTCCGGAACAATGGAGAGAGCAACTGACTTATTGGAAATAATACATACTGTTGTATGCGGTCCGATGAGTGTTGAGACTCGCGGCGGGTATCGTTATTTTCTGACCTTCACAGATGATTTGAGCAGATATGGGTATATCTACTTAATGAAACATAAGTCTGAAACATTTGAAAAGTTCAAATAATTTCAGAGTGAAGTGGAAAATCATCGTAAGAAGAAAATAAAATTTCCGCGATCTGATCGTGGAGGTGAATATTTGAGTTATGAGTTTGGTCTTCATTTGAAACAATGTGGAATAGTTTCGCAACTCACGCCACCTGGAACACCACAGCGTAGTGGTGTGTCAGAACTTCGTAACCGTACTTTATTAGATATGGTGCGATCTATGATGTCTTTTACCGATTTACCGCTATCATTTTGGGGTTATGCTTTAGAGACGGTTGCATTCACGTTAAATAGGGCACCATCTAAATCCGTTGAGACGACACCATATGAACTGTGGTTTGGCAAGAAACCTAAGCTGTCGTTTCTTAAAGTTTGGGGTTGCGGTGCTTATGTGAAAAAGCTTCAACCTGATAAGCTCGAACCCAAATTGGAGAAGTGTGTCTTCAAAGGATACGCAAAAGAAACTGTTGGGTACACCTTCTATCACAGATCCGAAGACAAGACATATGTTGCTAAGAATGGATCCTTTCTAGAGAAGGAGTTTCTCTCGAAAGAAGTGAGTGGGAGGAAAATATAACTTGATGAGGTAGTTGTACCTTCTCTCGAATTGGAGAATGGTTCATCACAAAAATCAGTTCGAGTGATGCCTACACCAATTAGTGAGGAAGTTAATGATGATGGTCATGAAACTTCAGATCAAGTTACTACCGAACCTCGTAGGTCAACCAGAGTACGACCCGCACCAGAGTGGTACGGTAATCCTGTTCTGGAAGTCATTTTTACTAGACCATGATGAACCTACGAACTATGAGGAAGCGATGGTGAGCCCAGATTCCGCGAAATGGCTTGAGGCCATGAAATCTGAGATGGGATCCATGTATGAGAACAAAGTGTGGACTTTGGTTGACTTGCCCGATGATCGGCAAGCCATAGAGAATAAATGGATCTTTAAGAAGAAGACTGACGCTGACGGTAATGTTACTGTCTACAAAGCTCGACTTGTTGCGAAAGGTTTTCGACAAGTTCAAGGAGTTGACTATGATGATGACCCGTAGCGATGCTTAAGTCTGTCTAAATCATGTTAGCAATTGTCGCACAAAATTGCATTCCTTAATGGATTTCTTAAAGAAGAGTTGTATATGATGCAACCAGAAGGTTTTGTCGATCCTAAAGGTGCCAACAAAGGGTGCAAGCTCCAGCGATCCATTTATGGACTGGTGCAAGCATCTAAGAGTTGGAATATACGCTTTGATAGTGTGATCAAAGCATATGGTTTTATACAGACTTTTGGAGAAGCCTGTATTTACAAGAAAGTGAGTGGGAGCTCTGTAGCATTTCTAATATTATATGTGGATGACATATTATTGATTTGAAATAATACATAATTTCTGGATAGCATAAAAGGATACTTGAAGAAAAAAATTTAAATGAAAGACCTCGGTGAAGCTGCTTATATATTGGGCATCAAGATCTATAGAGATAGATCAAGACGCTTAATTGGACTTTCACAAAGCACATAACTTGATAAAGTTTTGAAGAAGTTCAAAATGGATCAGTCAAAGAAAGGGTTCTTTCCTGTGTTACAAGGTGTGAAGTTGAGTCAGACTCAATGCCCGACCACTGCAGAAGATAGAGAGAAAATGAAAGTCATTCCCTATGCCTCAGCCATAGGTTCTATCATGTATCCAATGCTGTGTACCAGACCTGATTTGTGCCTTGCTATAAGTTTAGCAGGGTGGTACCAAAGTAATCCAGGAGTGGATCACTGGACAGCAGTCAAGAACATCCTGAAATACCTGAAAAGGACTAAGGATATGTTTCTCATTTATGGAGGTGACAAAGAGCTTGTCATAAATGGTTACGTCAATACAATCTTTGACACTGATCCGGATGACTCTAAGTCACAAACCAAATACGTATTTATATTGAATGGTGGAGCTGTCAGTTGGTGCAGTTCCAACCAGAGCATCGTGGCGGGATATACGTGTGAAGCGGAGTACATAGCTGCTTCGGAAGCAGCAAATGAAGGAGTCTGGATGAAGGAGTTCATATCCGATCTAGATGTAATACCTAGTGCATCGGGTCCAATGAAAATCTTTTGTGACAACACTGGAGCAATTGCCTTGGCGAAGGAATCCAGATTTCACAAGAGAACTAAACAACTCAAGAGACGCTTCATTTCCATCCGCGATCAAGTCAAGGAGGGAGACATAGAGATTTGCAAAATACATGCGGATCTGAATGTTGCAGACCCGTTGACTAAGCCTCTTCCACGATCAAAACATGAACAACACCAAGACTCCATGGGTGTTAGAATCATTACTATGTAATCTAGATTATTGACTCTAGTGCAAGTGGGAGACTGAAGGAAATATGCCCTAGAGGCAATAATAAAGTTGTTATTTATATTTCCTTATATCATGATAAATGTTTATTATTCATGCTAGAATTGTATTAGCCGGAAACTTAGTACATGTGTGAATACATAGACAAAACAGAGTGTCCCTAGTATGCCTCTACTTGACTAGCTCGTTAATCAAAGATAGTTATGTTTCCTGACCATAGACATGTGTTGTCATTTGATGAACGAGATCACATCATTAGAGAATGATGTGATGGACAAGACCCATCCGTTAGCTTAGCATAATGATCGTTAAGTTTTATTGCTATTGCTTTCTTCATGACTTATACATATTCCTCTGACTATGAGATTATGCAACTCCCGAATACCGGAGGAACACCTTGTGTGCTATCAAACGTCACAACGTAACTGGGTGATTATAAAGATGTCTACAAGTGTCTCCGAAGGTGTTTGTTGGGTTGGCATAGATCAAGATTAGGATTTGTCACTTCGAGTATCGGAGAGGTATCTTTGGGCTCAAACGGTAATGCACATTACTATAAGCCTTGCAAGCAATGTGGCTAATGAGTTAGTTACGGGATGATGCATTACAGAACGAGTAAAGAGACTTGCCGGTAACGAGATTGAACTAGGTATGATGATACCGACGATCGAATCTCGGGCAAGTAACATACCGATGACAAAGGGAATAACGCATGTTGTTATTGTGGTTTGACCGATAAAGATCTTTGTAGAATATGTAGGAACCAATATGAGCATCCAGGATCCGCTATTGGTTATTGACCGGAGATGTGCCTTGGTCATGTCTACATAGTTCTCGAATCCGTAGGGTCCGCACACTTGATGTTCGATGACGAGTTGTATTATGAATTATGTGTTTTGGTGACCGAAGTTTTTTCGGAGTCCCGGATGAGATCACGGACATGACGAGGAGTCTCGAAATAGTCGAGAGGTAAAGATTGATATATTGGAAGGTGGTATTCGGACATCGGAATGGTTTCGAGTGGTTTGGGTATTTTACCGGAGTACCGAGGGGTTACCGGAACCCCCCGGGGGAAGTCATGGGACTTATGGGCCACGGGACAGAGAGGGGACAACCCACAAGGGGTGGACGCGCCCCCCATGGGAGTCCGGATAGGACTAGGGGAGGGGGCGACGCCCCCCTTTCCCTCTTTCCCTCTCCCTCTCCCACTCCTTCCTTTTCCCCTCCGATGAAGAAAGGAAAAAGGGAGGGGCCGAATCCTACTAGGAGTGGAGTCCTAGTAGGACTCCCCCCATGGCGCGCCCCTCTTGGCCGGCCGCCTCCTCCTCCCCTCCTTTATATACGGGGACAGGGGGCACCCCATAGCCCATCAATTGTTCTCTTAGCCGTGTGCGGTGCCCCCCTCCACTGTTTACTCCTCCAGTCATAGCGTCGTAGTGCTTAGGCGAAGCCCTGCGCGGATCACATCACCATCACCATCACCACGCCGTCGTGCTGACGGAATGCTCCCTCGACGCTCTGCTGGATCAAGAGTTCGAGGGATGTCATTGCGCTGAACCTGTGCTGAACTCGGAGGTGACGTACGTTCGGTACTAGATCGGTTGGATCGTGAAGACGTTCGACTACATCAACCGCGTTAACCTAACGCTTCCACTTTTAGTCTACGAGGGTACATGGACACACTCTCCCCCTCTCGTTGCTATGCATCCCCTAGATAGATCTTGCGTGATCGTAGGAATATTTTTGAAATTGCATGCTACGTTCCCCAACAAGATGAAACCAATATCACTCTGCTAAATTAAAAGGGTGGCCTCATAAATGTATTTGACCAAATTAGGAGCAATACATGGCAACAAGCTAGAAATAATATGCAATATGCAACGAATAAAGGTGTCTCATTGTAAGTGATTGATGCAGGATACAGAAGAGATGCAGTTTCATGTAAGAACATGGTTAACAGATAGATGTAGTATGTACCAAAAATAGGAAGGCATCATGGAGGCAGCTCTACCTCAGCTTCAGCTGCTAAGTCCTTCATGGCGTTGCGGTTGCGGCTGCGTTGGACGACGACGTCGGGGTACCGGCTCCGGTGTGATGGAGGAGGGCGACGGTGGATTGGGCGCAATGGGGTGGAGGATGGAGGAGGCTGGGGTTTCGCGGCCGGTGCAGAGGGCGTTTTGGCGCCAATGGAATATGAATGGGGAAACAGAGGGAGGGGGAACTAAGGGGGAAGTATGTTTCGGTTTGGGACGCGCTTGTTTGAAATTTGGGGAAAGTTACAAACTTTGCCCCCATCTAAAATTTCGGACATATTGCGGGTTGGGGGAGGACAGTAATCTCAGGTGTCCCAAATGGTGGGTTGGATAGATTTCGGCCGAACGCATGGGTGTTTAGGCGCCCATGGTGTATGAATGCTTCTCGGAGGCGGTTGAGACTGGCGTCTTGGTGAAGTTACAAACCTACCCCGGTTTAGACCTTTGGACATCGGGCCGATAGGCTACACATGCCAGAGTCAGGACAGTGATTTCCTACCACCAAACATTAGTCGCGCGCGGTTTCGGGTGACCAGAGACTTATTTGGCGCTTTGTTCAATATTTGGGAGCAGAAACATTAACGTTTTCGATTCTCTTGAATTGAACTTTCAGGATTTGTCAAACTTCACAAATCTTGACTCTTGAAAATCCTAAAACTACGATTATTTTGGAATGGAGGGGGTACACTTGAATATACATTGTACACGAGTATATATTAAAAAATATGCAACTTACCTTAGTCCATGCATGGTTCCAGATATAATCTGCTTGGTTGCAAAAAAACAGTTAGACATGCGTATGAATATATAGCATGTTCAGACGCACAACAAAGATTGATTCCCCCTTTTAGATCTAATTTACAAATGCCATTATCTCGGATTCAAATAGATGAATGCACTTCCTATGAATTCGAATCTTCGAAACGCCCTTTATATTGAATTCAACATGTATTCTATTTCGTAGCTAGCAATTTGGAATGTATCCATGTAAGTGACAAATGTATAAAGTGCTTCACACTAACAACATGGAGTGCACTAATTAATGTTTATATATGAATTGCAAAAGCAATGGATTGTCTGGATTTCAAACCACTCTCACCCTATGGATCGATAATATGAAATAAACACATGCACATGCTAGAATTCAATAGAGTATGGGTGTCTGATAGACCGATGTTCATTCATACGCAAATTGCAAAATTCATGATCTCATCCAAAAATAATAATGCCACATATATTTTAATTTAAAGCGTAGAACCGCCTTTTACACATAGATGCACTATGCCTCGGCCCGTTCTCACACACGCGCTATATATCTCTCTATCTAACGCATAAGTGGACACACTTATACATCGGCATTTCTCTCTCACACATGCTCACAATCTCTCCCGAGGTGTCGGGGTGTCTCACGCACACACTCTCTATATATCTCCCTCTCTTTCTGACTACTATGTACCACTCTTTTCACTAATCTTAGTTGGAAAACACTATTTCTCTCACATGCATATATACACATGCACGGTCTCTACTAGCCCTCTATAGGCACATATATGTGCCTACGTGTCTCCCGCACGCACATTATCTTTAGGCCTCTCTCCCACACATTGCCCCCCCCCCACACACACCTCTCTTAGTAGTTGGCAGATATGATTCCATCAAATCATTCAGTAGGATATCCCTGAGTGTGAGGCTGGATGGTAATACGAGGCAAAGTTTTACCCAAGTCCGGGCCCTTGCAGTTAAGGAAAAAGCCTACTCCTGGTACTGTATATTTGTGATAGGGGTGTGTACAAAGTACACTTGAATACCAGGCATTGTGCGTGTGTTTATACTATCGACGAACTAGCCCCCGGGCTTCTATAACATACTTGGGGCCTAGGGTTACAAATCATATATAGTCGGCTGATCATCAGTGGGGACAGAGTCCTCCGCGACTCTGGTAGCTTCGTCTTGTACGCCGAGTCCTCCACATGGGTCTTCGTATAATGCGTTTCGGTCCAACCTATGTGGCACGGGATGGAACCGACCCATGAGTCCTCACATTGACCCACCACAACAAGAAATGATGTGCCCACCACACCCCACACGCAATCGTCCACTAAGAAAATAAGCATATACAATAGTACAATGTTATACATGAAAGTTAATTGCATGGTGCATCCAATAATATTTGTTCTGAATTGTGAATGTTTATATTTTCTCCTAAAATATTAGTCATGGGAAAGAGAAACGAAGGGCATATCTCTCCTTGTCTTCACCGGACACCCCCTCTTTCTACACCACTTTCACGTACACACACAAACTATCTCTCGGCCCTCTAAAAGTATGCATGCCCCCGACTCATTCACGCATGATGGTCACTGTATTTCAAGCGAAAGCACTATACGGTCATTGGACTTCAGAATATGCTCATTACGGTCACCATATACATTCTCGTGGTGATCGTACGGTATCTAGCTCACGATACATCTCTGTATTTTGTTGATGACACTAACGGACATTGTATTTGATGCGTGCTCCGTATTTTGTTGACGACACTTACGGTCATTGTATTTGAAGCGAAATCACGATATGGTCACTAGACTTCAGAATAAGCTCATCACGGTCACCATATACATTTTGTGGTGCTAACCAACCTGTGGTTGGATGGTTAGGAGGACAGAGGTTTCCCCAGCCCACCACGGTTAAAGTCCTGGTGCTCGCATTTATCCTGGATTAATTTCAGTATTTTCTGGCGATGTACGTTCAGTGGGAGGAGACGTTCCTCTCGACTACGAGGCACCTATGGTGACTTCGTAAAATCTCAAGATCATATGTTGGCTCACTCTCTCGAAGGTGCTCAGAGGGGTAGGGTCTGCGTGTCTGCGCTTATAGCGGTGAGTGTTTGCGCGTATGTATGAGCACTTGCGTATGTACTCATGTTAAAAAAATACATGTCGTGATTATACGATCACTGGCTCACTCGTACAACTCTGTATTTTGTTGATGACACGATCAATTGACCAGTCAAACATTCCACGTGGCGCAACTAGTGTTGCACCATCAACGCGCGTAACCGTGGGGCCCACCTGTCAGCGCGTATATGAAGGAAAGAAATGGTAGTTTGAGTATGTACTGTGTTAATAAAATACATTTTATGGTGATCGTACGGTCACTGGCTCACCATACAACTCCGTAATTTGTTGTTGACACAACCAATTGACCAGTCAAATGGTCCACATTCAGCAGCGCACATTACTGTAGGGCCCACCCATCAATGCATATATGAAAGACAAATGGTAATAAATTAGTGGTCGGTGGGGATTCAAAGTCGTGAGACCTCTGGTTGGCAGCCCGTGCCCCTAACCACAGCGGACAAGGATCGCCTTGTGATGATATGCAGAGCCGGCCGTTTTAATTGCACGCACGCACGAGCCACTGTGGTGAATACAAACTCATCACACATGCGCACAAACATGACCGCAACGCCCGCATGCATGCATGCAATACTCACACGTACCGATTTGGCTACACTTCAGTCGACTGAATCGACTTTTGGGTCAGTCGATTTTCAGGGGGTGGGGAGGCTCGCCGGAGTTAAGGAAGAACCAGCCGCAACGGGGAGGGGGGCTCGCCGGAGAGGTACCCCACTATCTATCTTAGGGTTCAGGGTGGGGATAGTGGTCGCAGGCGGTGGGGGGTGCGGTGGTGGGGCGGTGGTGTGGGGATCGCCGGAGAAAAAGCTCGGCGCGGGGAGGGGGGGCTAGAGGGATGGCCGGGGCGGCAGCGGACCGGCTGTGGGGAGTGGTTTCGGGGCGGGCGGCGGGGGCCGGCGGTTCGGCCAGTGGTGGCTGGCGACTCAGGGGTGGAGGTTGAAGATGAACTGCAGGCCCTTGATTTCGTATCCAACGGCTGGAAAATCGACTGACCAGAGATGAAAAAGTCAGCCGACTGACGTGTAGCCTCACCCCGCACGTACACATGCATGCACGCAACACTCGCACGAACACACGCACGCATGCAGGCGTGCAACGCTGACACGTACACATGCACTCACGAACACGCGCATGCATGCAGGCGTGCAACACTAACACGCACACACGCACACATGCATGCAACACTGAAACGTACACATGCACGCACACAACACTCGCATGCCTGCATGAACACAACACACGACACAAGACACACGCTCAACCTATACGTGCATGCACCCTTTGTTAAGGACATGGATTGTTACGGGTATTAATCAATCTTATCTATGTAAGCAGAACATTGATGTTTGCAGTGGTCTTTATGAATCACAATGTATCGAGCGGGCTATCAACGTACATATGAAAATTTTAAAGTTCTCTTACATTATATAGTAGGCTTATCTACATGAAATAGATGATGTCACACTCAATGAACAATCATCGGTTTATGTAATGCCCGCTTCTGACCGCTCTCGCCCACCAAAAGCTCCTCTGTCGTGCGCTGCCTGCATTGGGTCACTGACATGCAGGCCAGGTACCCAACGAGCCCACACGTCAGTGGAAGAACGGCGCATAGTCGTACGTCAGAGTCAAGGGCGCCGCTTGCTGCACGCCCGGCGGAACACGCCTCCTTGCCGCATTGAAATGCCTCCATGAAACCAATGTGGAAGCCGAGAAACCCACTCTGGACATGATACGTCTCCAACGTATCTATAATTTATGAAGTATTCATGCTATTATATATCCTGTTTTGGATGTTTAATGGGCTTTATTATACACATTTATATTATTCTTGGGACTAACCTATTAACCGGAGGCCCATCCCAAATTGTTGTTTTCTTGCCTATTTCAGTGTTTCGAAGAAAAGGAATATCAAACGGAGTCCAAACGGAATGAAACCTTCGGGAGAGTTATTTTTGGAACGGAAGCAATCCAGGAGACTTGGAGTAGACGTCGGGGAAGCTTCGAGGAAGCCACGAGGCAGGGAGGCGCGCCCTACCCCCCTGGGCGCGCCCCCCACCCACGTGGCTCCCCTGCCGACTTCTTTCGCCTATATATATCCATATACCCTAAAAACATCGGGGAGCACAACAGATCGGGAGTTCCGCCGCCGCAAGCCTTTGTTGCCACCAAAAACCAATCGGGACCCTGTTCCGGCACCCTGCCGGAGGGGGGATCCCTCACCGGTGGCCATCTTCATCATCCCGGCACTCTCCATGACGAGGAGGGAATAGTTCACCCTCGGGGCTGAGGGTATGTACCAGTAGCTATGTGTTTGATCTCTCTCTCTCTCTCGTGTTCTTGATTTGGCACGATCTTGATGTATCGCGAGCTTTGCTATTATAGTTGGATCTTATGATGTCCCCCCCCTCTACTCTCTTGTAATGGATTGAGTTTTCCCTTTGAAGTTATCTTATTGGATTGAGTCTTTAAGGATTTGAGAACACTTGATGTATGTCTTGCATGTGCTTATCTATGGTGACAATGGGATATTCACGTGATCTACTTGATGTATGTTTTGGTGATCAACTTGCGGGTTCAGTGACCTTGTGAACTTATGCATAGGGGTTGGCACACGTTTTCGTCTTGACTCTCTGGTAGAAACTTTGGGGCACTCTTTGAAGTTCTTTGTGTTGGTTGAATGGATGAATCTGAGATTGTGTGATGCATATCGTATAATCATACCCATGGATACTTGAGGTGACATTAGGGTTTTGGTTGATATGTGTTTTAAGGTGTTATTCTAGTACGAACTCTTGAATAGATCGATCCGAAAGAATAAGTTTGAGGTGGTTTCATACCCTATAATAATATCTTCATTTGTTCTCCGCTATTAGTGACTTTGGAGTGACTCTTTGTTGCATGTTGAAGGATAGTTATATGATCCAGTTATGTTATTATTGTTGAGAGAACTTGCACTAGTGAAAGTATGAACCCTAGGCCTTGTTTCCTAGCATTACAATATCGTTTACGCTCACTTTTACCACTTGCTACCTTGCTGTTTTTATATTTTCAGATTACAAAAACCTATATCTACCATCCATATTGCACTTGTATCACCATCTCTTTGTCGAACTAGTGCACCTATACAATTTACCATTGTATTGGGTGTGTTGGGGACACAAGAGACTCTTTATTATTTGGTTGTAGGGTTGGTTGAGAGAGACCATCTTCAACCTACGCCTCCCACGGATTGATAAACCTTAGGTCATCCATTGGAGGGAAATTTGCTACTATCCTACAAACCTCTGCACTTGGAGGCCCAACAACGTCTACAATAAGAAGGTTGCGTAGTAGACATCAAGCTCTTTTCTGGCGCCGTTGCCGGGGAGGTGAGTACTTGAAGGTATATCTTTAGATCTTGCAATTGAATCTTTTAGTTTCTTGTTTTATCACTAGTTTAGTTTATAAAAGAAAACTACACAAAAATAAAAATGGAATTGAGGGTGCCTCATATGCTTCATCTTTAGAATGTTTGGCACTAAATCTTTGAATGATGAGCATGATTGCAATGTTGTTAGTATGAACTCTTTGAATATCCATAGTACTAATGATGATTGCACTAGTCATGATGAAAGTGTCTCTTATAAGCATGTCAACTTTTGTGGAGTGCATAGAGTTTGCAAGTACACACCAAATAGGAAAGATAGATTTTGCAAGAGGCATAAGTATTTAGAAACCAAATGGTTGCAAGAAAGGCTAGATGTTTGTGCTGAAAGCTTCAATATTTATCGCCATCCTTGTGAACTTTGCAATGAACATGGTCATTTAAAGCTCCAATGATATTTGTTTCATGATCGAATCATGGCTAAAAATTGTGATAACTTTATTACCCTTGGGCATCATAAAGATCTTAGTCTTATTTTAAGGTATGAAGAAATGAAACGTATAACTGAGGGTATTCCAAAATTTAATCTTGATAGATTTCTTGATTTTGATCTAGAAGAAATTTTTATGTATTATGCGATGAATTGCATTGAAAATCCTTATATTGCCAATTACATAAAGACAAGAGAACAAATAGAAGATGAAGAGAATACTAATGAAAGGGAAGATACTTCCTAATATCCTCCTATTATTTCTTATGACGAATCAGGTAACGAGGAGGAGCCTTCTATTCAACCAATCTCATCAATAAGGAGCTCAAAAAAGAGGGTTAAACCCACACATGATGTGAAGAAGAAAAAGAAAAGAAGGAGAAGCAAAGGTAGAAAGGTATCCCTCCCAAATGATGTTGCTCCTATTACTCATTGTGAGGATGATAATTGCTATACTGTTGGTGCTATTCATACTATTAATGATGAGAGTGATTATGCTTATGATATGAAAAGGCCCAAGCTTAGGGATGCTATGTTTGATGAGAATGACATGTTTGAGAATATATTTGCTGCAATTAATGTTTGTCCCAAGCTTGGGGATGCTATGTTTAATGAAGATGATATTTTTAGCCTCCCAAGTTTTGATGAGCAAATTTATTATGATGATAGCATGCCTCCTATTTATGATGATTATTGTGATGACACTTATGCTATACAGAGTAGTGATGATTATATTTATAAAACTTGTCATGATTATGATTACTCTTTTTCTGAACACTACTCTTTTAACGTGGAAACAATTTATAGTATTCGAGTCTCTTATGATACTCCCACTATTCCAAAAGAGAAGAATTTTGCTTATGTGGAGAGTAACAAAATTTCTATGCAAGTAGATTATGAAAATAATGCTTTATGTGATGGTTATATTGTTGAATTCATGATTCTACTAAAAATTATTATGAGGGAGGAATTTATGCTTGCAGGAATTGCAATAATATCAAGTTTCCTCTCTATGTGCTTAAAGTTTCAAAGTTATGCTTGTTTTGCCTTCCTATGCTAGTTGATTATTGTTCCCATAAGTTGTTTGCTCACAAAATCCCTATGCATAGGAAGTGGGTTAGACTCAAATGTGCTAGTCATATTCTTCATGATGCTCTCTTTATGTTTCAATACTTATCTTTTATGTGAGCATCATTGAAATCATCATGCCTAGCTAGGGGCGTTAAACGTTAGCGCTTGTTGGGAGGCAACCCAATTTTATTTTTGTTTCTTGCTTTTTGGTTCTGTTTAGTAATAAATATTTGATCTAGCCTCTGGTTAGATGTGGTTTTATGTTTTAATTAGTGTTTGTGCCAAGTAAAACCTATAGGATCTTCTTGGATGATAGTTATTTGATCTTGCTGAAAAAAATCACAAACTTTCTGCTCACGAAAACAATTGTTAAAAATCACCAGAACGTGATAAAATACTGATTCAAATTTCATTAGATCAATAAACAAATTATATAGGTCTTCCTATTTTGGTAGAATTTTTGAGTTACCGAAAGTTTGTGTTTGATACAGATTACTACAGACTGTTCTGTTTTTGACAGATTCTGTTTTTCGTGTGTTGTTTGCTTATTTTGATGAATCTATGGCTAGTATCGGAGGTTATGAACCATAGAGAAGTTGGAATACAGTAGGTTTAACACCAATATAAATAAAGAATGAGTTCATTACAGTACCTTTAAGTGGTGGTTTGTTTTATTTCGCTAACGGAGCTCATGAGATTTTCTGTTGAATTTTGTGTTGTGAAGTTTTCAAGTTTTGGGTAAAGATTCGATGGAATATGGAATAAGGAGTAGCAAGAGCCTAATCTTGGGGATTCCCAAGTCACCCCAAGGTAATATTAAAGGACAACCAAGAGCCTAAGCTTGGGGATGCCCCGGATGGCATCCCCTCTTTCGTCTTCGTTCATCGGTAACTTTACTTGGAGCTATATTTTTATTCACCACATGATATGTGTTTTGCTTGGAGCGTCATTTTATTTTGTTAGTATTTGCTTGATGTTATTTATAATAATGTTTTTCATCTCTATTTTCAATAAAAATGTCAAGGATAGCCTTTACCATGCTTATTTTGCAAGTATACATGTTGCTGTTTCAAAACAGAAAGTTTACCGCTGTTGCAAAAATTCCCTAGAAAAGTCAGAATATGATAAAATGTTGAAACTTTTTGCATATTGAGCTCTGATAAATTTTCTACAGTGTGGTAGAATTTCATAATGTTTGGAGTTAGCGAAGTATGATGAATCTTGCATTCTTTACAGACTGTACTGTTTTGGCAGATTGCTGTTATGTTTGCATTGTTTGCATATGTTTGCTTGTTTAATGATTCTATTTGAGGATGGAAGTATTAAATATGCAGAGGCATTTAATATGCAATGTTGAATAATAATTTTAGTGATTTTTTACAGTAGAAAATTATAAGGTTTTGGCATTGGTTTATACTAACTTATCTCACGAGTTCTTGTTGAGTTTGGTGTGGATGAAGCTTTCGAGATTTAGGAAACCATGATATGAGAGGAATTAAGGAGACACAAAAGCTCAAGCTTGGGGATGCCTAAGGAATCCCAAGATAATATTTCAAGAAGTCTCAAGCGTCTAAGCTTGGGGATGCCCCGGTAGGCATCCCACCTTTCTTCTTCAACAATTATCGGTTAGTATCGGTTGAGCCTAAGTTTTTGCTTCTTCACATGAGGACTGCTATCCTTGAAATGTCATTTTATTTTATTTTTCTTGTTGTTTGAATAATATCCCAAGATCTGAAATTCTTAAATGAGAGAGAGTCTTCACATAGCTACATAATTATTTAACTACTCATTGATCTGCACTTATATCTTTTTGGAGTAGTTTGTCATTTACTCGTGTGCTTCACTTATATCCTTTGAGTAAATGGTTGAATGATTTGAATATCATAAATCTGAAATTATATATGTTTCATATGCTTATCCCATGGGGAGTAATGACTTCACATATAAGAAGTAGAAGTGGTAAATTTATTGAAGGTTAGCAAACATTGTATTGGTCACTTAAACAATTCATGAAAGAATATTGAAGGAAGAGAGATTTCACATATAAATATACTATCTTGGACATCTTTTGTAATTGTGAGCACTCATTAAAATATGACATGCTAAAAGGTTGATGTTGGACAAGGAAGACAACGTGATGGGTTATGTTTTCTTATATCCGAAATAAAGTATATTGTCATGGATCATTCAACATGATGAGCTTGCCTTTCCCCCTCATGCTAGCCAAATTCTTTGCACCAAGTAGAGATACTACTTGTGCTTCCGAATATCCCTTAAACTAGTTTTGCCATGAGAGTCCACCATACCAACCTATGGATTGAGTAAGATCCTTCAAGTAAGTTGTCATCGGAGCATGCAATAAAAATTGCTCTCTAAATATGTATGATCTATTAGTGCGAAGAAAATAAGCTTTATACGAACTTGTGATAGGGAAAAATAAAAGCGATGGACTGCATAATAAATGTCTCTATCACAAGGGGCAATATAAAGTGACGTTCTTTTGCATTAAGATTTTGTGCATCCAACCTTAAAAGCTCATGACAACCTCTACTTCCCTCTGCGAAGGGCCTATCTTTTATTCTTGTCTTATTCCTTATGCAAGAGTCTTGGTGATCTTCACCTTTCCTTTTTTTTACATTTTATCCTTTGGCAAGCACATTGTGTTGAAAAGATCCTGATATATATATATATATATATATATATATATATATATCCAATTGGATGTAAGGCATCATGAACTATTATTGTTGACATTACCCTTGAGGTAAAAGGTTGGGAGGCGAATCTATAAGCCCCTATCTTTCTCTGTGTCTGATTAAAACTTTCAACCCATAAATATCCCGTGAGTGTTAGCAATTGTGAAAGATTAAATGATAGTTGAGTATGTGAAGTTTGCTGAATCAAAGCTCTGACATAGACCGTTCCTGACAATAAGATGAATTGTAATTGTTTGATAACTAATAACACAGTTTGTTTGTTTTCAAGAAAGTTTATGATCTATACTTTAACATGTGAATAGCTTGTTACTTGATCATGAGAAGCTTTATGATATGAGCTAATGTTATGACATGTAATGATGCTAGAAAAGGTGATAGAAATTATCATTGATCAAACTTGTGCACCTGCTAGCATTCACGCTTCATAAATTATTTCTCTTATCATTTACCTACTCGAGGACAAGCAGGAATTAAGCTTGGGGATCCTGATACGTCTCCAACGTTTCTATAATTTATGAAGTATTCATGCTATTATATATCCTGTTTTGGATGCTTAATGGGCTTTATTATACACTTTTATATTATTTTTGGGACTAACCTATTAACCGGAGGCCCATCCCAAATTGTTGTTTTCTTGCCTATTTCAGTGTTTCGAAGAAAAAGAATATCAAACGGAGTCCAAACAAAATGAAACCTTCGGGAGAGTTATTTTTGGAACGGAAGCAATCCAGGAGACTTGGAGTAGACGTCAGGGAAGCTTCGAGGAAGCCACGAGGCACGGAGGCACGCCCTACCCCCTGGGCACGCCCCCACCCTCGTGGGCCCCTCGTGGCTCCCCTGACCGACTTCTTTCGCCTATATATATATATCCATATACCCTAAAAACATCGGGGAGCACAATAGATCGGGAGTTCCGCCGCCGCAAGCCTCTGTAGCCACCAAAAACCAATCGGGACCCTGTTCCGGCACCCTGCCAGAGGGGGGATCCCTCACCGGTGGCCATCTTCATCATCCCGGCGCTCTCCATGACGAGGAGGGAGTAGTTCACCCTCGGGGCTGAGGGTATGTACCAGTAGCTATGTGTTTGATCTCTCTCTCTCTCTCGTGTTCTTGATTTGGCACGATCTTGATGTATCGCGAGCTTTGCTATTATAGTTGGATCTTATGATGTTTCCCCCCCCCCTCTACTCTCTTGTAATGGATTGAGTTTTCCCTTTGAAGTTATCTTATTGGATTGAGTCTTTAAGGATTTGAGAACACTTGATGTATGTCTTGCATGTGCTTAAATGTGGTGACAATGGGATATTCACGTGATTTACTTGATGTATGTTTTGGTGATCAACTTGCGGGTTCAGTGACCTTGTGAACTTATGCATAGGGGTTGGCACACGTTTTCGTCTTGACTCTCTGGTAGAAACTTTGGGGCACTCTTTGAAGTTCTTTGTGTTGGTTGAATGGATGAATCTGAGATTGTGTGATGCATATCGTATAATCATACCCATGGATACTTGAGGTGACATTGGAGTATCTAGGTGACATTAGGGTTTTGGTTGATATGTGTCTTAAGGTGTTATTCTAGTACGGACTCTTGAATGGATCGATCCGAAAGAATAACTTTGAGGTGGTTTCGTACCCTACAATAATCTCTTCATTTGTTCTCCGCTATTAGTGACTTTGGAGTGACTCTTTGTTGCATGTTGAGGGATAGTTATATGATCCAGTTATGTTATTATTGTTGAGAGAACCTGCACTAGTGAAAGTATGAACCCTAGGCCTTGTTTTCTAGCATTGCAATATCGTTTACGCTCACTTTTACCACTTGCTACCTTGCTGTTTTTATATTTTCAGATTACAAAAACCTATATCTACCATCCATATTGCACTTGTATCACCATCTCTTCGCCGAACTAGTGAACCTATACAATTTACCATTGTATTGGGTGTGTTGGGGACACAAGAGACTCTTTGTTATTTGGTTGCAGGGTTGTTTGAGAGAGACCATCTTCAACCTACGCCTCCCACGGATTGATAAACCTTAGGTCATCCACTTGAGGGAAATTTGCTACTGTCCTACAAACCTCTGCACTTGGAGGCCCAACAACATCTACAAGAAGAAGGTTGCGTAGTAGACATCAGGACACACGTCCGTTCATGACTGGGCCAGCATTAAACGCAACGCCGGCCAAGCTCCTCCCGTTCGCCGTCTATTTAATCTCCTATTTAAACGAGGCCATACGCCAGCCAAGAATCACACACCTCTGCCGCTCCCCTATCTCCTCCTTCACCATTTTGTCCACTCTTACAATGGCTTACGAAGAGTAGTTATCCGGCATCCAAGCCGGCTGGGTGGCCCACCTAGCCCACCGGATACGAGTTATGCAGCTCGCTGATCCACCTCCCTCCCCTCACCCGACGGAGCCAGTTGTCGCCCCAAGCTGGCGCGCGGTTCAGGAACTCGCCGCTCCAGGCCAGCTCGACGAGGAGTGGCGAGCTGCTCCACGGCGGCACGGCGGGGAGCATGGGCGTCGTCACTGCCGTCCACGCCGCCGCCTTGAACCACGCCTCCCGTGTCTGCGACCGCGTCTCCCGTTTCTGTGGCCGAGACTCCCATGCCTGTGGCCGCGCCATGCAAGTAGAGACAGAAGCCGGGTGCGCGGAGAGCGACGAGTCGGTGGCCAGCACCTCCACGTCCACCGCCATCATCGAGGAGAAGTAGAACACGGGAGGCCGCCGCCACATTGGTCCCATGAAGGCCACCGCCGAGGCGACGCCGGCGTACACATCAGGTGTCTTGCCGGATCCATTTGTTGCGAGGACCTTCGTCGACCCCGCATGGGCTCCATGGAAGCGGAGAAGCCCCCTTCCACCTCCATCTTGGGCATCAGCCAACGATGTCAGTTGAGAAGTGGGGAAGTGAGCCATCCTTTGCGCTGAAGCATATACCTCCGGGGCTCCCGGCAGTCCGGTGATCGTGCTGCCGGACATGAGGAAGACAAATGGATCAGTGGGCGACAATTTAGGTTAGGTATTATTATACCTGTGCTGTTCAGGACTAGCACCGCTTAGTTAATTTGAATGTAATGAAATCCGTCATGTTTGTATGAAAATCTGGTATTTATATGAATTCCGTCATTGTTTATATGAAATATCGCCATGTTTGCATGAATTTCGTCTGGTTTGTTGAGTTGTTGTCAGAATGTGTGCGGCTACAGTTGGATGGCATAATTTGCGGGTCGCCGGTCGGTCTATGGCCGACTCGGGCGGCGTGGTGGGACAAAAATAAGCACAGCTCGTGCGAGCTTGTCTCCAACGCGCGCGCTGGAGGATAAATGAGCACCCGAGCTCTTCCTAGTTCATCGGTGGCAAAGGCACGGGTGCACAAAAGGGTCACCAATATTTTGGCTACCCCGGGAAAGATCCAAACAGCCCCTCCCAGCACATTCAAATCCCTTGTTCACCGTGAAATTTTGCCATGTGTTGTTTTCATGGACTAGCAAGATGCCCGCGCATTGCACGGAACATCAAGGTGCATTTTTTACAAAACACCTATTGTGATTGACCCATCCAGGAGTAATTCCATGTGTAAAAACTAATGATATCTCGAGAATTTTATCGGAAAAATGGTATCTCGAGAATTTCATCGAAAAAATGATATCTCGATAAAGATGAGAGATACCATGAGGAGGAGTGGGGCGTGGTGGTGACTGGTGGTCGGACTGGGCGGAGGCATGGGGATGGACGGCGCCGGCAGCGGCCACCATGCCAGATTGTTCCAGAGACTTCCTTTTTTAATTGCTCAGCAATGTGGTTGTGGGAGATAAGGATGAACAAGGCAAGGCCTTATCTATAAATGTGGAGACAGGTGCGGGTATCTTTTGTAAAATTGTCAAAGTTTTCTTTCTATCCGTCAGATATAGATCGAATGGTCTATATTACAAGATGGCAGGCACACCATCATCACCAATTCGGTTTTTATAAGAGTAGAGGTATTTTGCTGTGTGAAAACAAATTTAAATATGAACGAATAATTGGTGTCCGCGGTCTTCTGTCGGGAGCCCGGGACATAGTTGGATGGCCTCATAGTATTAGTAGTGTAGAGTACTACTAGTACTACTAGATAGTGAGTGTTTACTACTGTATCTACGTACTAATTGCAACACATGCATGTGTTACCAGTATAATGACCACATATGGATTTGATGGTAAGATTTGTGTAAGTTGGATGTCATATTATTGCTCTAACATGTGGTCAAAGTTAGCCTCCAAAATGCATTTTATACCCTATATGGATTGAGGGAGTACATGCATTGCCGAGGTTTCTCTTAATCCTTGCGTGCAACGTTTTTATTGAAGCTTGAAATGTGAACATGTGAATGGGAGGGACTACTACAACCCTTCCAAAAGAACTATAGTACTAATGGTATCGTACTCCCTCCGTTCACCATCTCACATGCTCAGTACTTTTGCGAACTATGGAAGTAACAAACTTATTCCACCACTCAGCATCTATTATGGATGCATTGTGGATTTAAATTGAGTCATATAGACTGGAAAGTAGGCACTTAGGGCATCCACAATGTATGCTTTTTGTTTCCTCTAAGCCCTCTCTCCTCTTAGAGGCAGGCCTCTATACATTGCATGAACTGCCTCTAACAAAAAATTGGCTAGCATCGCGTCTAACCTTAGAGGCTGCCTCTAACAATGTAACAATCCATATGGTCCCAATTGTAAGCATTAGGAAGCATAAGAAAGTAGGAGTACAAGAGAAATAGTACTGATTGGACAAATGTGTATTAATCAACAATTTTTAAATTTCTGCTAGGGCCCACCTTAGAGGCTGGTTAGAGTCTCTATACATTGTGGTTTTTTCATTTGATAGGCTCGTCATAGTGGGGAGTAACTTATACTAGTGTCATGCATATGACACTAGTCTAAGTTACTACCTTCATAGTGCAAAGTAACATAGTAGTAGTGTCATATGTGGCTTCATTTAATAGCTTACATACTCATCTTGTTTTGGGAAGCGCTATGTTACAGTAACATATTATGTTACCACTTCTCAGTAACGACAATGCCACATAAGCAAAAATTTCTCGAAGTACGCTATGTTACTATCTAAGTTACTCCCACTATGACTAGCCTAAGAGGCAAACCATGTGGGGCCTATCTTAGAGGCAAGGCTCCATACACTGGAGATGCTTTGTACATATTACTTGTGATGTGTCCCATCAAATCGCGGAACGAGGAGAAGCTTGCTTAGTACGCCGTCTCCCCGCCCACGGGCGCGGTGGCTCGCAGAGTCGCAGGACGAGGAGAAGCTTGCTTACTACACCTACGCCCGCTCCCTCGCCCACACGCGCGGTGGCTCGCAGGACGAGGAGAAAATTTTACTACTCCCTCCGTTTACTCCTCGTCCCTAAGTTGGTTAGAGAGATAATCATATTGTTTGAAATATATGTCTTTTAGTATATTTTCAGTATGAACTACTAGTACATACTCCAAACACTGATGTATATAGACGTATTTTAGAGTGTAGATTCACACATTTTGCTCCGTATGTAGTCCATATTGAAACAAACGTAATAGTACGCACTCTCCCTCGCCCATCGACCCTCGCTCGACCCTCACCCACGTGGTGGACGTGCAGCAATTCCTTCGGTCTCAGATAGCCAGAACGATATATACTGCAGTACCATTATTGCTCGACTTCCCGAAGAGGCGAAGAGCCAAGCGCAAGTTAGTATTTTGGAGATGCCAAGCGCAAGGTTTATAGGAGAACGAGTAGTAGTAGTACTAGTAGTACGTACTATTGGTATGTACTGTACAAGGAAGAAGGCAACAAGATGTATGTTTTGTGTGACAGTCTCTTCTTACAGGACGTGCTAGACCTAGTGGACCTCATTGTTGCAATGGGACTACTCCCTATCATAGATGGCATGATTCAGAGTGGTGGGCAGCGGGCATAATTCGGAGCTGCTTAGTCTTAAACCCCATGAAGAAGTCCCATGGAAAGGAATAGCCATCCTCTACATGTGCTCCTATGTAAAATGAGTAAATGAGACAAAAAGAGAAAGAGACAAAGTAAAAAAATCACCAGCCTTAGATCCAGCCCTATTGTATCAGTGAATGATATTTCTACGTCGTGATTGACATGGCTATATTATTAACCATGCTAGGGAGGTAGAAGCGGATTTTTATTTATTCGCGGAGGTAGCAGCGGATGGATATTCAACAAGGAGTGAAATGATGGCTGCTTCCTCGGTCAAACATAGAGAAAGGTGGGCCTCGTTATTTCACGGCTTATTAGTCATTATTACTGCCTATACTCTTTGCGCATATATAATAACCACGTGGTAGTACAATAGTGGGCTATACTTTTAATAACCATGCTCGAAGAGAAGAGGTGCACGCACCCACACACGTAGTGTACTAGTAGCACTCTTTCCGTCTTTTGCGTCTTCCCCAACCACACACGTGACACGGTGGAGCTCATTTCTGTAAGATGATGCAGCCCACGTGATAATTTGACGCGTCTAGTAGTAGTTAGTCACTTATAAATAATGGAGGGTCGGGAACCATGCATGAACAATGCTGCGTCATTTATAAATAAAGTTTTTTTCTTCAGTGGCACGAACGCAATATAAATAGGTTCATATGGAGAGAAAAGGAAACCGCTCCACTATATACATAGCCAGGACGAGCCTACATGGTTGCTTGCTGGGGTTGCTCTCTTCACACTCTCTTGCACAAAACGACTGTGGCCACATCTCTAACATCTAGGCGGATCACGTCCGCCGGGGGAAGGGGTGAATGCTTAGTGTAGATGCGGTCGCCATCGCTGACGGTGAAAACCCACTGTCGGCACGTCCCGATCAGGGGTCCCCTCCGTTCTCTCTGACAAAGCCGGTGAGGTTGCCTTCATCCCTTGCTCACTGCCCCGACGTGGGCAGTTGCCGCCTCCCGCCGCCCTCCTCTAGTTTGAGATACATCCCGACATCCCTTAGGTACAACTTCCTTACAGCCGGCTTGCACCACTGCCCCGGCTGCCCACATCACTCCATGTGGATATTTCTCTACTTCTTTGCCCCGCACATACCTCTACTGGCTTCTACGTACTGTATTGGTGATGAGTTTATGTCTCATCAACTAGTCCCAGTAATCTTATTCTAATCACGCTTCTTCAATTTCTTTGCCACAGGGATTCTCATCTCGTTTTTGGTGAAACTGCACAAAATGATCCGATGGTCAAAGGGTTGCAAACTTCATTTCTTGGGAAGCTCCAACATTGCCAGCAAATTAAATCCTGGTTAGGGTTTACGGTTCAAGGGCTAGGGACTGCATGGATCGTTTTTTTCTTTAGCTATCTCTGTTCCAAAATAAGTGTCAACTTTAGTAGTAGGACAACTTTGTACTAATGTTTGCATGAAGTTGAGACACTTATTTTGGAACGGAGGGAGTACATAGTGGCTATGATCTGTCAATCATGAGATGCAATAGCATGCATGTTAGTCTCCTTTTTATTTGATGAAATGTTGCAACGGGGCAACCTTGGATGCAAGATACATGAAACAGAAGCTGGAAGCTTCATAGCATTGTACAAGTTTATCTCGCTGAGAAATTACAGTACGTACTATACTAGTACTATGTAAAGAGTTAGGTGTCACACGGTGTCCAGAAAATATGGTGATAGTGTGAGGTGGGCCATGTAATCACTGAGCCTGTGTGTTTTCACTGCTTTCGCACTCCTTTGCTGTAAGAATGGAGAAAATTGTAATCTAGTACCTCCTTTCACCGAAGCGTCGGACACCCAGCAGTCGTACCACCTCAGTAATAATGACCAATGAGCCATCAAATCACATAGACCCAGCAGTAAGTTGGACGGATGAAGCAACCATCACTCTTGAATCCGCTTCTCCCTTCAATGCAGACACCAGTGAGAGGTCGCGTCCGTTCTGCCCGGGCATGAATGCGGCACCGATTCTTTGGAGCGGTGCTGACCGTTTCGTGCGGGAAACACGCACGAGCGATGGAGGCGCTTTGGGTGGGCCAGGCTGGTCAGGAGCGGGTGTGGCAGCTGTCCCGACCGGACGCCCGCAAATGAGAGGATGCACCGACTCGCGCGGCTAAATCATACACTACACACCATCTCTCTGTAGGAGTAGGTCGATGTGTCGCTCTCTCTAATACACACATGATGTTAAACACACACACACACACACACAGGTTCACAAAATAGGAATATCGTGCGAGTGCGAAGCCACGGGAAGTGAGATACAAATGGAGTATGTACAAGAATAGAAGAGGTGACGAATATTCCATCAAACCTGGACCGAGGAGTAGTACTCCCTCCGTCTAGGTGTTAAGACATCTTACGAAAATCAGATATTCCCAAAATGTTTAGACGCCGTCCATTAACTTTGCATCTCAATCCCCTCCTGGCCTCGTTGCTAGCGAGCGTTGTTACTTAGGGAGCGTTTGGATCCTTAGCAAGAACAGTTATAGCCTAGCCGGGCAAGGTTAGGCATTTGGAACTGTTAAAATATGTTAGCTTTTGTGGGCCAGCTAGCTTGGGTGGGCTAGAAAAACCTTGCTAGCTCAGGAGAGCCAAATCGGCTCGCTTCCGACGGCGAACTTCGCGCACGGAAAAATCGGCGACCCATTCATGACAACGATTTTCACCGGGCAAGGCTGGTAAGAAAAAGAAGTAAACTGTTTGACCAAGAAAGGTTGGCAAAGCGAAAGCTGGCTAGCTGGGCTAGCCAAGAAATTTTCTTACTACTAAGCAATGTAACCAAACACTCCCTTACTCCGCCTTGTTATCTTCCCCGAAAACCCAATGCATGACCCAATGCATGGAGCGCAACTATGCGTTGATCAGTCAAGAAAACAAAGTCGGCTTGCATGCGAGTTAATACGTGGCCCTGCATGGTAGCTAAAACGGCATCTCTTAGTTGTTGTGATTAATTGTTGCGTTTAGAGACAGAAATCGGGGATTTGATTGGAGGAAGGACCGGTCAAGTTTCTCCTTCTCCTCCAATCTGCTTGCACCTTGGTCCCGCTGCACCTTCTAACATGACTTACACCTAGACGGAGGGAGTAGTACGAGATACGGTGGCACATTGACTTACGTCGAATACAAGTGCCCAAAATTATTGGAAGAGAGCAAAGTGTACAAACTAAATAACTAAAAGAGTAGAATGCACTGTTCATCATTGAAGTTATTGTATAAGTTCACTTTGGTTACTGTACTCAAGAATACGGTCGATATGGTCACTATATACGTGATGAGGTGATTATACGGTCACCGTGAGATCGTATAGCTCTGTATTCATCCATTTTGACCAGTCAAAGAATCCTCCTGGCGCCTTGCCAGATCAGTTTTCTCTCTCTGTCATGCGGGTCCTACCTGTCATTGGGTGGAAGAAAGAAGTTGAACAAAAATAAAAATAAGCACGGTGGCGTGGTTTGAACCCTAGTTCTCACGCTTTATACAGGCAAACAGGATAACCAGCTACACCAACCTCCAGTTGTGATTAACTAGTGGCAAATATACTTTTCTACCTTTAGTAGCGGCACACGCATGCAGCGCGCAGCTTGCAGTGCATGCACACGCACTAGCACGGACTCAAGTCGCAAGCTGGCCTCTATTGCCGCAAGTTCGTGCAGCACCTCGCCTGTTGTCCGCCGTTCCCTTTGTTGACCCTGCCACCTGAGGTCGTCGACCCGTTGCTCTACCACTACGCCAAGTCCGAGCTCTCGCTGCTTGTGGCGCAACACATACGAACTCCATCTGCGTGAGATGACATGGCCATCAATGATGATTATGATGACACCCACACTAGGTTGCTCTATTCGCCTTGTGTGCACGATTGTCATGCGGCTGCCGAAGTACGACCCTACGGCCTCAACTTCGTCGCCGGTCGCCGGTGTGTGCGTGTTGTGTGCTAACTAGTGTGTGTCTGCCCGCTGCGTGCTAGTGTGCGAGTGCATGCATGCGTATTATGTGCATGTTATAATAAGGATTCACTTAAAATAGTACGTGAGCGAACAAAGGGATCAATTGGACAGTGTTCACGAGCAGTAGCGAGATGTGTGAGGTAAGATACACCGCTGGCGCTTTTAGTTTTTCTTATTAATTTGTTTGTTTCACCCTCTGACTTGTGGGACCCAACATACTACGTGGAGAGAGGTAAGGTGACTAAGGCTGCATTATTTCTGTACTACCAACACTGCTTTAAATCCCAAAAGACCTTACCACCAAAGCCACATGACACAATTATGATTTAAATCCCAATGACTCCCACGCAAAAAAGGCATGCTTGTCACACGGTGTAGCTGGTTAGCCTTTTCGCTCATCAAACTTGAGGTCACGGGTTCAATAACCGCACTTGAGCATAATTTTGTTTTTGTTTGACTTCTTTCTTCCACCCAATGACAGGTAGGCCCCGCATGACAGAGAGAGAAAGTGATCTGGGGCGGTGCCAGGAGGATTCTTTGACTGGTCAAAATGGATGCATACGGAGCTATACGATCTTGCAGTGACCGTATAATCACCTCATCACATATACGCTGCATCCTCGGCGCTTGTTTTCTAGGGTTTGCACTCTTCACACTCTCTCTCCACTATATATACACGCTGGAGCCTCAGCGCTTGTAGTTGCTCTCTTCACACTCTCTCACCCTCTCCAGATCTAAACAAGACTTCGTCGGTCTCTCTCTCTCCCCCCTCACTGCTGGTCAAAGAGCCAGCAGGATCGTCCGTCGGGAAGGGAAGGAGGCTTAACGTTGTCGCCGTTGGCGAGGGAGGGAATCCACTACCGGTGCAACTGTTCTCTTTCAGCCAGCGGCGGCGCGGGAGGGCCTCCGACCCCTTCTTCCTTGCCGCTGTACATAGTGTGGGCAGAACGGCCTTCGGTCACCCACCGAACCACACCCCAAGAACCTTAAGGTATAATTTACTTATGCCACATGCATTGCTCTATCTGCATGTGGGCTTTTTCCGCTTCTGCACTCGAATCTAGGTGTTGGATCAAACAGGGAAGTGGTGGGAAAAGTTGTATAGCATGAATCTAGGACGTGGTTCAAAGAGGAAAGGAAGGGGGAAAGTAGTGGGGAAAGTTGTATAGCATGAATCTAGGACGTGGTTCAAAGAGGAAAGGAAGGGGGAAAGTACTAGTACAGACTGGCTATCCAGCACCTACGTTGGTCGAAAAGGGAAAACGATGACAAACGTAGTACGCACATCTGTAACGAACTGATCTTTTTGTTTTGGGGGACAAGGCTGTAGAGTTTGAGCAGGACTAGTGTCACAGCCCGATTTTTGGCCTTTTCATTTCCTTTTGATTTCTGAGATTTTTGCTTGAGTTTTCTTTTTCCGTGGCTATGTGGTCTGGAAACTGAAGAAGATGACCTCTTCTTTCTTTCCAGAGTGGCTTTTCATCCCCATATCCATCCCTAAACCTTGCCATTTCTATCTTGACCAACCCCAATATTCTTTTCCTTGGAAATATTCCTTTTCCTATTAAAGGAATAACCCAATTTGCCCTAGGTTGTGAAGAAACCTATATTTCCATTACTCCCAAAATTCCCAAATAATTCTCATAATTTTTTTCGGTCATATCTTCCTCAAATATGGCAAAATATTTTATTTGCCATGTTCCTCATCGTGCTCAATTAATTCCTTTCCTATTCTGTCCTGAATGGCACTTTGTGAAGCAAGTGCCATTTTCCTTTGCACAATATACCCCAAACTTTTTGGACACCTTTTCATATCCATATCATTGCCTCATGACAAAATTCAACTTCATTTGCCTAGTAACTATTCCTGAGCAATTTTTCAAAGTTCCTACCTGAGGGAATTCATTGTGAAGGAAATACTAGTTAGGGTGATCCAAATGAGTTGAAATTTTGCATGGTCCTTCATATCATCAAATAATCACTCTCCGCCAAATTTGAGCTCATGTAACTCATCTATGTGAGCCCAGCTCCAAATCTTAGTTTCTGGTCAGATTTTCAGTTTGTGAAGCAACCATATTTTATCTTGCGTCATTTAAGCTGAAAATTTACCACGACATTATCATATCCATATAAAATCCCTCCACAAAGTTTTCGCTCAATCCATTACTCCATTTGCCTTGTGCAATTTTTCCAAAATTCTGTCCAGAGAGATGCTTTATGAAGCAAGTGCCACTTTGGGAAGTCCAAATGGCATGAAACTTTTTGGGCATATTCTTGTACTCAAATCAGGGCCATAACCATTTTCGGCTCATGACAATCATTTATATGAGTGTTGCTTCATCATCTCTAATTCTGACCAATGAGGCCATTTCTACAGCAACTACCCTCTAGAGAGCTCCTCTTCGTCTGATTCTTGGCCAACACAGTCACCTTGGCAACTACCCCTGCCTCCTCCTGGATTTGTCCCCCAGCATCACAAACACCTTGCTGACATAATGTTTTGGCTCCTCCTGCCAATCACTTCTTTGTCCCTGGACCGAATTATTTTTGCATTTGGACTAAGTGTATCAAGGTCCATTTACTACGCATGATGTGGCCGATCACGTGGCACCGCGTATGCCAGTTCACGCGGTGACCACCGGTCGCGACCAGCCAAACTCGCGCTCTGGCAAGACCTCGGCGATGTTCCCGTCATTTCCCTCCTCATCTCGACGCCAAACCTTGTCCAGGAGTTAGCCCGTGCTCGACTGCATCGGCCTGAGTCGATTCCCAGCCCTGCATCGCTGCCGTCGCATCGCCGTCGAGTTCCCTGTGACGCGTCCGTCCTCTGCTCCGTTTTGGCATGTCGACCGAGCTCTCTAGAGCGTCCCCGAGCCCTCCCCTCGGCCTATATAAGGACCCCCGAGGTGTTCCGCAGCTCCCAAGTCTCTCCTCATCCCTCCTAGTCCACCGGAGCAACGGCATCTCCCCGGAGTTCGCCTCTGTCCGCCATGGCCGCCGCGGTTCCTCCTTAGTCCCGGCGAGCCTAGTCCCTCTCCGCTCCTCCCGAGCTGTCCATCGTCTTCCCCTCGTCTCCGCGAGTCGTCCCAACCCCTCCTTCGTCGCCGGAGTCCACCCTGGCCGCGTGCCCCACGCAAAGCCACCGCCTCCACCGTTCGGTCACCGCTCACTCCGGCCGCCCTAGCCACTTCCAGCCTCCCCCGACTCCACCACCGAACTCCCCACCTCCTGGAGGTCCGACCCTACCCTCTTGCCCTCGCCGAAGATGCCCGTTTCGCCGGAGAACATCACCGTCGACCCGTCCCTGTCTTCCTCGGTGCTCCTCCGCCCTGTTAGAGTAGTCATTATGGTATACGACTTCTAGTCCAAGTCAGTTTTGTACCCCTACCCCAAGTCGGTTTGTACCCTCTTATATACTCTTGTATGCCGCACCAAATCATCAATAAGCAACAGTTTTATTCAGCTTTCATGGTATCAGATACCGGTCCCAGGGTTTAGGGTATGGCTCCGCCAACGCCACCGCCGCTGCCGCCGCCCGGCTACTTCGAGCGCCGGGCCGCACTCATCGCCAAGGCTGCCAACGCCGCGACCGCTTCTCTCTCGGCCCTCACCATAGCTCCACAAAACTACCCTGCACCCATCCTCGCTGCACCAATATCTCTTGCTGACACAATCTCCGACGTCAGCCCCTACATCGCCATAGTTCTTGATCTCGCCGCCCACAACTACTACCATTGGAGACATCTCTTCGATCTCCACCTCGGCCGCTGCAACCTGCGCTCGCATGTCGCCGCCAACTGTCTTCCCCGCCCCGACGATACGCAATGGTTGAAAGACGATCTCGCGATCGTCCAGTGGTTCTGCACCCGCATCACCACCGAAATCTTCAACATGCTCGATCACGACGGCACCACCGCTGCCAACATCTGGCACTCCCTCCGTCAGCTCTTCCAAAGCAACACCGACGCTCGGAAAAACGCTCTCCACGCCGAGCTTCGCAATATGGTGCAAGGAGACGCCCCGGTGAACCTGTTCTGCCAGCGCGTTAAGACCATTGGTGAAGAGCTCCGCGAACTCGGCGATACAGTTAGCGACTCACAGCTAATCAATATCGTCGTCGTCGGCCTCAGCGAAGACTTTGACAAGCAAGCCTCCTTCATACCGATGATACGGCCCCCTCCTACCTTCGCTGAAGTTCGTTCCTTGCTACAACTCGCGGCGGAAACACAAGCTCGCAAGGACTCTCGCCCCAAGGTCTTTCATGCTGCGGCTCATCCTCCTCTGCCGTCTACACCAGCGCCGCCGGGCCGTCCGCATTGTCATCTGTTCAACCGCCCCCAGGCTGGCGTCCTAGTCCGAACTATCGCGGCAAAAACCCTATCTACAGGCCGCCGTCGACTCGTTCGGTTCCGCCTACGACATCACCAGCACCGAGTCCTACACCACCCACCAGTGCTCCATCTGCGGTTGCATGGCGGCCTCCTCATGATCCTTGGACGGGGCTTGTTCAAGCATGGCCCATGCCCTGGTCCGCTCCGTCCACCCTCGGTGCTCCGCCGGCATACTCAGGTGCCTGGAAACCCGGCCTTCGGCCACCTACTGGTGCTCCCGGGGTTCTCAACCCCCGACAGCCGGCCAATGCCTATCACGCTGCCCCGACGTATGCTCCTTATGGTCATTACAGCACCGACGGCGGCGCCTACTACACACCTCAGACGGCCGTGCTCCCGACGCCACCCCCACCACAGCCAGCCAATGCCTACTACACTGCCCAGCTAGCCCTACTGCCTTCACCATCGTATCCGCCGGCACTGCTTCCGACGCCACCCTCACCTGCGACGCCGAGCTGGGATCAAGCTGCCTTTCTCCAGGCCATGAATAACTTTGCTGCACAAGGAAACTCAGGTACGTATTGGATCTTTGATTCAGGGGCCTCTAGTCATATTTCTGCATCTAGTAATTGGTTATCTTCTTGCACTAAATCTCCTTGCCCTTCCATTATCCTTGGAGATGGATCATCTATTCCTATATATTGTGTTGGTCAGGCTCAACTTCCCTCTTCCACCAAACCTCTTTTACTTCGTGATGTTCTAGTTGCACCCGCCCTCATTAAAAATCCGATCTTTGTTCGCCAATTTACTTGCGACAATCTAGTTTCGGCTGAATTTGACCCTTTTGGTTTATCTGTGAAGGATTACCTGACCAAGGCCGATATCGCTCGCTTCAATAGCTCCGGTGATCTTTATTCTCTTAATGGAGTTCCTGCCGCCACCCCTCCAACATCCATGCTGGCCTCCGTCGATCTCTGGCATCGTCGCTTGGGCCATCCCAACCCCGCCGTCTTAGCTTCTATGCTTAGTGAATTTACCATACCATGTAATAGGGACTCTCATAATTCTGTGTTTTGCGAGTCTTGTCAATTAGGCAAACATGTGCGTCTTCCCTTTAGTTCCTCTAGTTCTTGTAGCACTTATCCCTTTGAATTAATACATTGTGATTTATGGACCTCTCCCATTGCAAGTGTTTCGGGTTTTAAATACTACCTTGTTATCCTAGATGATTTCACCCACTTTGTCTGGACTTTTCCTCTACGCAACAAATCCGAGGTCCATTCTCTTTTCCTTAATTTTCAACGCTATTTGTCTGTTCACTTCTTCCTCCCAATTCGCTTTATCCAATGTGACAATGGTCGCGAGTTTGATAACATTAAAAATCGTACTTTCTTCTTACAACATGGCATCCTGCTTAGGTTCTCATGTCCCTACACCTCCCCTCAAAATGGTAAAGCAGAACGCTCTCTTCGCACCCTCAATGATATAGTTCGCACTCTCCTCATTCAATCATCTATGCCTCCCAAGTTTTGGGCTGAAGCCCTACACATGGCCACCTTCCTTCTAAATATTCGACCTTCCAAAACTAAACCCAACACTACTCCCTATTATTCCCTCTTTCTTTCCCACCACGACTACTCCGCGGTTCGTGTTTTCGGCTGTCTCTGTTTTCCCAATGCCTACGCCACTTCTGCAAACAAATTGTCACCACGCTCTATCCCATGTGCTTTTCTCGACTTCTCTGACGAGCACAAAGGCTATCGCTGTCTCGACCTTCACACCGGACACGTTCATGTCTCTCGTCATGTCACGTTTGCTGAGCACATTTTTCCTTTCTCACAACGCACTACTACACCATCCAACACCCCTAGCTCCGCAAACACCCCCTCTCCCCGTCCTTTCCAACTATATACTCCCCTACCTGCCGAACACAACTTATCACCACCACCATTAACACCCACCATAGCCAATCCCAACCATACACTCACCCCACCCGAGGCGTCCCCAACACCCCCGACCCCTGCTCCCTCCCCAACACCCCCGACCCCTACTCCCACTCCACCACCCAGCCCTGCTCCCACTCCACCACCCAGCCCTGCTCCCACTCCACTACCCAGCCCTACTCCTTCGTCCGACTCTTCCGCTGCGCCGGACTCACCAGTACCCACCTTACCCCCTCGTGCTATTCCTACAGCAGCCCCGATTAATGATCATCGCATGCGTACTAGGGCCAAATCAGGATTTCATCAACCCCAAGACCGCCTAAACCTTCATACCTCCGTATCTCTCACTTCTCTTCCAAAGAATTACAAAACTGCTCTACTTGATCCCAATTGGGCCGCTGCCATGCAAGAAGAATATAATGCTTTACTTCAAAACATCACCTGGCAACTTGTTCCTCGTCCTCCCAATACAAATATTGTTTCTGGCAAATGGATTTTTCGCCAAAAGTTCCACTCCGATGGGAGCCTCTCACGATATAAAGCCAGGTGGGTTTGTCGTGGCTTTTCTCAGCAACAAGGACTTGATTACGAAGAAACCTTCTCTCCTGTTGTTAAACCTAGCACCATTCGCACCGTTCTTAGTGTTGCTGTCTCCTCTTCATGGCCCATTCACCGATGTTAAAAATGCTTTCCTCCATGGTTCCCTTCAAAGAAACTGTCTACTACCAGCACCCTCTGGGTTTTGAAAATCCATCCTTTCCAACTCATGTATGTCTTCTTCAGAAATCTCTCTACGGTCTTAAACAGGCCCCACGAGCTTGGTTTCAACGCTTCTCCTCCTTCACTCAAACAATAGGCTTCACACCATCTCTCTCCGACACCTCTCTTTTTGTGTATCATCAAACTTCTGACACTGCCTATTTGCTTCTCTATGTAGATGATATCATTCTTACCGCATCCTCTCAAAAGTTCTTAGATCATATTGTCTCTCTTCTTAGATCTGAATTTTCTATGACTGACCTAGGACTCCTTCATCATTTCTTAGGCATTGCTGTTGTTCGAGATTCCTCCAGCCTTTTTCTTTCCCAACACCAGTATATTCTTGATCTTCTTAATCGTGCTGGTATGCTTGACTGTCAATCATCTCGCACTCCTGTCAATACTAGTTTTAAACTTTCGGCTACCGGTGAACCCTTTTCCGATCCTACTCTCTATCGTAGCCTAACAGGTGCTCTCCAATATCTCACCATTACTCATCCTGAAATCTCTTTTGCTGTTCAACAAGCATGTCTCTATATGCATGATCCCCGGGTTCCTCACTATAATCATGTTAAACGCATTCTTCGGTATTTAAAAGGAACTCTCAATCATGGTCTCCACCTCAATAATTCTTCTCCAAACTCGCTTACCGCATACTCTGATGCAGACTGGGTTGGTTGTCCTGACACTCGAAGGTCCACTTCCGGTTTTTGTGTTTTTCTTGGTAACAATTTGATTTCTTGGTCTTCGAAAAGACAGGTTACAGTCTCACGTTCGTCGGCCGAGGCTGAGTATCGCGCTGTGGCACATGCCGTTGCAGATACAATCTGGATTCGGCAGTTACTCTCCGAGCTACACAGGCCTATTGAGCAGGCCACTATTGTCTACTGTGACAACATATCAGTAGTCTACATGACCAGCAATCCAGTTCAACACCGACGCACAAAGCATATTGAGATTGATATTCATTTTGTTCGTGAAAAGGTTGCTCTTGGTCAGGTTCGGGTGCTTCATGTTCCCTCTACGGCTCAGTTTGCCTACTAAGCCGTTTCAAGATATCTGTTTCAGTCTCAACGTCGTCGAGCCTGCCGTTGATACTGCGGGGGGATGTTAGAGTAGTCATTATGGTATACGACTTCTAGTCCAAGTCAATTTTGTACCCCTACCCCAAGTCGGTTTGTACCCTCTTATATACTCTTGTATGCCGCACCAAATCATCAATAAGCAACAGTTTTATTCAGCTTTCACGCCCCCGCGTCCTCGTCTCCTCCCCGGTGGCCGCCTCCTATCTGGATCGGTGCGCCAGGCGCCTCCGCACCCGCCGGTGGCCTTGGCCTGGCGGGATACGTCCGGAGCCGCCCGGGCCCCTCGTCGGCGTCGCCCCTCCCCTGCTCCTCCTCTGTCTCGCTCGGGACAGAGGGAGGAGGAAGAAAACGAGGCCCGTGCCATCCTCCTACTGCCAGTGGACCCCGCTGACCCCACGCGTAAGGGACCCCAGCCACGGGCCCACATGTTTTAAGTGGAAGCGTAATTCAATAATACGTTTGCAGTAATACGAAAGTGTATTCTTAATCTTCTTCGGCTAGAACAACGCTCTCCCTTATGGAAAGCGTATTTCTCGCTTCGTTTGCCCGAAGTTCGTTTTCTGACAAGAAAGCGTATTCCCTGAAATCCGTTTTTGTCTTATCCACTCAAGGACCCGGCTGTGAATATTGTTTTTACAGAAAAGTCCCTGATCTTCAAACCTTTGTATCTTTTCAACGACAACTCCGAATGAGGTGAATCCAACGCCCACATCTTCGTCTCGTCGAGCCCATTCTATTCCCGTCATTTTCACTATGGTTTGACATACTGGAAATGACCATATTGCCCTTGCCCGTAAACATCCCCTTCGGGAGAGAACTGTTTCCGGCGAATCTTTCCGCGACCCTTCCGCACTTCTTCCCGGTGTATTCTTCATCCCCAGGAAATCCACAACACCCACTTGCATGATGGCCATGCAGTAGCCATGGTTTTCAACTTGAATACTTAATAAATGTCTGCTTGTTTTGATACGGTTATCGTTGTTTCGGTGGTGCATATGGATCTGTGTTCACTTTCATGCTATATTTTTTTGCACCTGGTTATCTTGTACTAGTTGCTGGTATTTCTGTCGTATGGCATGCTTGGTAGTAGTAAATGTGGGTGTTGGTCATGTTCTTCGGTGCATGACCATCGTCTGCTTCCGAGTACCATTAATATGCATGTTCTTTGCATCTAGTTGGTTAAATGCTTACTTGGTAGTGTTATTGCCATGGTATTTATTTCTGATGCTGGTGGTCATGCTATGCTTATGGTAGAGTTATGCTTGTGTTATCCATGCTCGTCTGTATGTCATGCTCATTCGGATATATGATTTATGGTTGTTGATATGTTTGAGTATTATGTTGCACCCCCATGCTTATGTTGATATCATGTTCATGCATTGTAGTTGCATCATGTTATTTTATTATGGCTCAGCTTATTGCATTCAAGTTTAACTGGATAATAAGAACTTGAACAACTGTTGGCTGAGTCATGATGCCACCATATCGAGCTGACCAGTGCAGCCAAATTTGCCTTTTATGGGAAGGTCCTAACTGAATCTATTGTCATGCCTCTCGCCGGTGCCTCCAACGAGGGAAGGTTATGCGCGGGCGCTGCCTTGGCGGGGTAGGACGGCATAAGCCTTGTGATTCCGAGTTTGGTTATGTGCACATGTCCACGTTTGGGACCGTTTATTGTTTTGCCACGACGTGGGCCGTTGATGCCTTTGGTAGGCACGGGGCCACCCATGACTTAGCCCAAAGGGGAGTTGGTTGGAGTGGCCGGGAGAGTGTGATGGCAGTAGATCGGTTTTGTCGGAATGCCGTTGGTCCACCCAACTGGGAGTGCGAGGCATGGGTTCCGTGGTGTGGGTACAGTGTGCTAACCTCTGTAGAGTGTGTGTGTTTAATCTATCTATAGCCGTGCCTGCGGATATGGGCCCAGTTCGTAGTTGGTCACACTATGGGTCAACAGTAATAATAATAATATTGTGCTTAATAACAACCCTGGTTCGATGATGAGAAAGAGATTGGTTGTGATCGTGAGAGGATCACCGTGGTATCGAGGATACCGAGTTGTTGGATATTTGTGGTGTTATGCGAGAGTCAAGGGTTAAGATCAAGCTCCTTGTGGTCATGAATGATTACTACGGTATTGTTAATACCAAGCTTGATTGGATCCTGAGATGATCGTGTGATGTCTGTAATGCTAAGTTTGTGCATGTGGTGGTTACAGGGTAACCCGAGCAGAGTAAGTTGGTGCATGATAGTGTCATCATGTCGCATGCTAGTATCATCATGTTCATATGTTCATGCCATGCTCGTATTGTTCTAGCTGTATCATGTTGTACATGCTATGTTGTTCCGATAGTATGATGTTCATCATTGCTAAGAAACCTGTAATTGCCATGTTGTTGTTTGTCTTGATTGCTCTTGGTTGCTGTGAGCTTGCAAGCATTCAATGTACTGACCTGGCGTGCCATGCGAGTTTGCAAGTCATGGCAGATTTGATTGCTTGTTTGCCGTGTATCCCTTGTTTGCGAGCTAGGTTAAGCGTTCTAGTCAGAGTCCCTGCGTAGTGGAGTTCATCACCGTCGTCATTGTTCCGCTCCTAGAGTTATTCCGTTGTTTGGCATTGTTTTGCTGCTTGCATGGAGCAACCATGGCAGGCGTAGTGTCGTCGTGCCGATGTAATCCCCTTGTACCCATATAGACTGTAATAAAGAGCTGGTTTGTTCTATGCTAAGTAGTGCCGTATTACAGAAGACGTCTCCTTGATCTCTGGGATGGAATACGGGGCGTTCTAGTTTCTCTGAGCCGGGGTGCCACAGGCTTGGTATCAGAGCCAGGTCTGGCTGTAGGACGCTCTAGCCCGCGCGAATGTTAGAAAGCGGTAGTATAGAGCCCAGTTGGTTTGTTGCAATTGTTTGCTGCATTTGTTTGTTGCATAGCATGCATATAGATTTTATCTGGTCGCTGATAGTAATCTTGTGTGTGTAGGTGGCATCGGTTTCGATCCACTACCAGCACCCTCCATCTTTGCATAGCTGCTCTTTGGTGTTCGGCGTCACCTCTGTCCCAGCAGAGTGATACCCTGGTACCGAGTTTTCTAGACACCATTTGCAGGAGTTATGTGTAACGCCCACGATGCGGCTATATCTCCCACGTGTCGAGGCACGACTTGAGGCATAACCGCATTGTGGTTTTGTCGCAAGAAGGGTCATCTTCGCACAATCCCATGTAATGAACAAGAATGGGATAAAGAGTTGGCTTACAATCGCCACTTCACAAAATACATAAATTAATTCATACATCATCCAAAAACCACACATAGACCGACTACGGTCAAAACCAAATGAAAATAAGATAACCCCAAATGCTAGATCCCCGAACGTCCCAACTGGGCTCCACTACTGATCATCAGGAAAAGAAACATAGTAACGACCACGTTCCTCGTCGAACTCCCACTTGAGCTCGGTTGCGTCATCTGCGCTGGCATCGTCGGCACCTGCAACTGTTTTGGTAGAATCTGTGAGTCACGAGGACTCAGCAGTCTCACACCCGCGAGATCAAGACTATTTAAGCTTATAGGAAAGGATGGTGTAATGAGGTGGAGCTGCAGCGGGCACTAAGCATATATGGTGGCTAACATACGCAAATGAGAGCGAAAAGAGAAACAACGCAACGGTCGCGAAGCTAGAAATGATCAAGAAGTGATCCTGAAACTACTTACGTTCATGCATAACACAAACCGTGTTCACTTCCGGGCTCCGCCGAGAAGAGACCATCAAGGCTACACACACATTTGATGTATTTTAATGAAGTCAAGTGACAAGTTCTCTACAACCGGACATTAACAAATTCCCATCTGCCTCATAACCGCGGGCATGGCTTTCGAAAGATAATACCCTACAGGGGTGTCCCAACTTAGCCCATTATAAGCTCTCACGGTCAACGAAGGATAAACCTTCTCCCGGAAAGACCCGATTAGTCTCGGAATCCCGGTTTACAAGACATTTCGACAATGGTAAAACAAGACCAGCAAAGCCACCTGAATGTGCCGACGAATCCCGATAGGAGCTGCACATATCTCGTTCTCAGGGCACACTGGATTGTCCAAGCTTCCGATAGGCGAGCCCAGAGTTCGCCCTGGTGGCCACCGGCGACTGACAGGTTGGACCAATACTCAGAGGAGCACTGGCCCGGGGGTTTAAATAAAGATGATCCTCGGGCTCGCGAAAACCCAAGGGAAAAGGCTTAGGTGGCAAATGGTAAAACCAAAGTTGGGCCTTGCCGAAGGAGTTTTATTCAAGGCAAACTGTCAAGGGGGTCCCATAAATCACCCAACCGCGTAAGGAACGCAAACTCAAGGAACATAATACCGGTATGACGGAAACTAGGGCGGCAAGAGTGGAACAAAACACCAGGAATAAGGCCGAGCCTTCCACCCTTTACCAAATATATAGATGCATTAATATAATAAGAGGTATTGTGATATTCCAAAATATACATGTTCCAACATGGAACCAACTTCAACCTCACCTGCAACTAGCAACGCTATAAGAAGGGCTGAGCAAAAGCGGTAACTTAGCCAAACAAAGGTTTGCTAGGAAAAGATGGTTAGAGGCTTGACATGGCAAATGTGGGAGGCATGATATAGCAAGTGGTAGGTAGCACAGCATGGCAATAGAACGAACAACTAGCAAAGCAAAGATAGAAGTGATTTCGAGGGTATGGTCATCTTGCCTGCAAGGTTCTCAGAGTTGTCGAAAGCTTGATTCTCGTAAGCGTACTCGACAGGTTCCACATTCACGAACTCGTCTCCCGGCTCTACCCAAAACAAGAACACAAGCAACGGAACCACAATCAATCACGAGAAATGCACAAGCAACATGATGCAGAACATGCATGATATGCGAGATATGATATGCGATGCATATGCGTGCTCCGGAAGAAAAATGATGAACACGGCAGTAACTTGGCAAACCAAGCATGCCACTAGAAAAATGAGATGATTCCGGTCGAAATCGATATAAAGATCACCGGAAACGGATGCACGGTTTGCAAATGGCAAGCAAAACAAGAATGACACGAATCTACGATTAACAGCAAGATAGCACTTAGAATACATCAAGTAACTATGCTACAGCACTCCAACATAGCAACACAGCATATGGTAGTAATCTACAGGAGATGCTTGACAAAAGATGAACACTGAGCTACGGCTAGATCACACCACAACAGGTTCAAACAAGCATGGCAAAAGTGCAAAAGATATCAGCTTCACAGACTTGGTAAAATTACTGGACATGGCTGAAACAGCATCAGGTAGCAAAGTTCAGAGCAAGCAAAACACATGCTACAGGAACTTAACATGGCAAAACAAGGCATGGCATGAATCTAATAAATGTATATGACAAAAGTCCCTTACTGACCATGAGCCAAAAGGACAAGAAGATATGATGGCAACCATGTAAACATAGCAAGTTTCGTTAACAGGTTTCAGACTTAGCAGAAAACAGAGCATGGCAGAAACAGAAATTATGAGGGCATCTTGGTGAGCTTGATTCACTCACCACAAAGAAATGCATGACACAACAAGCATACCTACAGCAAGATGGAATATTTATGAAGCTATCCATAGCAAGAGAAAATATATAGCATGTATGAAACAACTACAACAACCTTGGCAAAATTGAATAATACGTAAACAATCTGCCAGGAACATTTTATAGCAAAAGTCGAGCAAGATTAAGACATGCTAGGGCACTCCATAATTTCAAACAGGGGCATGGATGGATAGAGCACAACTATATATACAAAACATCCTTACTAAACATCACCAAAAGAAGCATGGATCTCTCTGTAGCCACATGGATACATAGCAACAAAATAACAGCAGTCACAGACAGTAAAATTACTCTCTGAAATCAGAAACATCACGAAGCCTAGTTTGCATGCTTGTTCTAGTCACCACAGAGATCACAAAAATACATGGCATACACCTCTGTAAATATGGCATGGCATACATCAAAACACATGTAGAGCTCATGCCCATAAGATGCACACATTAAATGCAACAAAAATAACAAATCACCAAATTCTGATAAGTAACAGCAGTTAACAGCAATTAGCATTCTTGCATCAGAGATTTGGGCATCAAGATGGACTCAAATGAATATGGTACAATGGAACAACATGAAGAGCATCTCGAGACGAACATTTCGATATATTACACGCATGAAACGAAGCTATATGCAAAGAGTTATGATGCAATGAATATAGCAAGATACTGTAAAAATCAGAATACTTGGAGAAAATCGGGGGAGGGGAAAGTCAACCTAGCAGCGGATGGATCTGGATCGGGATCCCGCGCGGCGGCGGCGCGAGCTCGCCGGAGCAGTGGCGCACGGCGGAGGGAGGTGGAGAGGAGGCGACGAGAGCTCGGGGAGACGGGGCCGGAGCGGAGGAGGACGGCGACGGCGGCGCGGGACGGCGGCGAGAGGCGCGGCGACGAGCGGGCGGTGGCGGCGCCGGCGAACGGCGGCACGGGCGGGCGCGGCGAGGCGCAGGCGGAGGGCGGCGGCGCCGGGCGGGCGAGCGTGCGGGGCTCGGGCGCGGGGGAGACCGGGCCGCGGGGGCCGGCCCCGGGCCTCGGCGGGCCGCGGCGTACGGGCGACGGGGAGGCTGACGTGGCGCGCCGCGGTTGGCCGGGCGCGGCGGTGGGGATGCATCTGGCCGGCGGCGGACGTGTCCGGTGGCGCGGGGGCGATTTTTGCTAGGGTTTCGCCCGGATTTCGGAGGGGAGAGGTATTTTTATAGGTAGAGGGAGCTAGGAGACTCCAAATGGAGTACGGTTTTCGCCCACACGATCGTGATCGAACGACCTAGAGCATGGAAGTGACTTAGAGGGGTTTTGGGCTGTTTGGAGGGGGGGTTTGCTGCAACACACAAAGGGACTTTGCGGTTACCCGGTTAACCGTTGGAGCATCAAACGACCTCCAAATGGCACGAAACTTGACAGGTGGTCTACCGGTGGTATACCAAGGCCACTTGACAAGACTCGGTCCATTCCGAGAACCTTCAACACCCGCTCACGAAAAGAAAAAGAGGGGTGCGCCGGTGCATGTGGGAGTGCCGGATTGCAAAACGGACAACGGGGAAAATGCTCGGACGCATAAGACGAACACGTATGCAAATGCAATGCACATGATGATATGATATGAGATGCATGACATGAACAAAATGCAACACGGAAAAACAAAACCCAACCACAGAGGGAATATCATAACACATAGCCGAAAATGGCAAGAGTTGGAGTTACAAGTATGGGAAGATACATCCGGGGTGTTACATTATGCTCGGATATCGCGTCGATATCTTTTCCGCCATCCACCCATATCGTTTCGGTGGTAGACTTGCCTCTATCCCGAATCGTGCCATCCATCTCGTCCCTTTGGCAACCCTTACTGATCTTTGTCATCAGAAAAGGGCAATGCCAGCAAGCCCAGTTTTCCCCCGCTACCCTACCCTGTCATCCCATTCTTTGGACGTCTACGGTTCCCTCCGTATGCTTGATGATGATGAGGTCGTGACCTTGTGTCTCGCTACATGATCATCAAGTCCGTCCTCTCCTGTTTATCCATCCAGTGTGACCGGTGTTCAGCCAGCGCTTGGTGTAGCCTTGGTTACGTCGACTCCTTCCACACATGGATTCACTTTCGTGCACACCGCCACAACATATTAGATTGTAATACCGGGGTTTCAGCGAGAGTTGTGTGCTTAGGTGTGCATGCATATTATTGTTGTGAGTAGCAGTAATATGTGATGTTGCTTGATTATTTATATTATTAGTGTGCTTGTGTGCTTTTGTTTTTCATCGTTTCTTTTGATTCTTTCTTTGGGCCTTCGGTGTTACATATTTCCCCCCATTAAAGTTGCTCGTCAACCGACACTGGACCCGAAGAATCAGCAAGGAATTCAAGTATTTGGAAACTCAGTTGAACATAATGGAATTCTTAGCCGACTGCAGTGAAGTGAGAAATATCTGATTGTGATGCTGATAATCAAAGTTTACTTTAGTGTGCACTCCTCAAAATAGTATGGATAATCAAGTCACCCTCAGTGTGCACTCATCATAGCAGCACTGATCAAATCAGCAAGAAGAGATATGGTGTGCACTATCGACAGTATATTATCAGTCAAAGGTATGGTTCAGATGCAAGGTTTGATCCTTCATTGAGGAGGATTTTGGAACATGTTATACCTGGAAGAAAGCGAGAATGTGCCATGTATTCAATGTCCAGAAAGGAGGATAGTCCAGCAAACCCCGTTTCATACAAGTAATCAACAACCGGAATATCAAGATGAGATATATATGTGGTAATCGGTCCGCATATCACAATGAGAAGCTTTTGGTGTAAGCAACCCAGTCTTCCCTCGCAAACTACCAGAGAAGCTTCCAACGCAAGATTCCTCTATCTTCCTCAGTATGATATATGGATGACTTCCAGTGCAAAATACCCAGGCTTCTTCAGTAAGCAATTGCAAAAGCTTCCGGCATAAGGTACCGAGTCCTTCCCTAGCAAGTCTTTAAGGGGGGAAGCTTCTGAAGCACGATACCCAGTCTTCCTCAGCGCGATGGCTTTTAGCACAAGCTTCCTCAGTACGGCACTGGTACAAGATAGTACATTGTGAATTGACAACAGATGGCAGGGCAAGAATCCGATCTGCAACAGTTGGTCAGAAGCAAGAATCATTCAGAACCCAAGTCTGCCTCGGGAATCAGATTCTCAGATATATGTGAAGGAAGCCAGATATACACCTCAGTGTGACAAAGGACTATGAAGATTGATGACAACAGTGAACTTTGTACAATTACCTGTGAACCTGGTATATGATCTTGATGAGCCTTGTCTACTTTTCTCAAGTGACGACACCACACCTGTGTTCTGAGCTGTTTTTGGCCGTCCGGGGTGGATGCCGACTTTATTTCTCTCGATTCAACCACTACCACGAGTTCTGAGATGCTTTTCGTCCGTCTCATGCAGCTGTTGAGTTTCTTTTTGTGACAGTGGCCCTATGCTCTGAGCTGCTTTTCAGCCGTCTTAGGGAACTGCCACTTTCTTCTTATGAACACGGTCTCATGCTCTGAGCTGTTTTTCGGCCGTCTTGAGTCGTGGTTGAGTTACTTCAGTAATGTCCCAGATCTGAGTTGTAAAGACCGTTCTGGTGGCTACTGATTTATTTGCCGATTTCCTACAAGGGTTCGGATGATCATTTCCCTACATTCAGAACTTGAGAGGTGATGAACCTGCCATTTAAACAATATTACCATGTCAGGAGATGAGGATAAAAGTACGCATGTCAGAATATTGCACCCAACAGTATCTATGGTCACACAAGAAAGCAATATGACCAAGCTCTTTCAGCAAAGGATCCACACCAAGAAAACAGTAATGAAGGAGCAAGACTGAAAATTGTTGCATGACCCACATGGTGCAGATACCCCGGACAGTCTGAGTCAGTATTGATCACCGTGAATATTCACATAAGGGGTCTACTCCATTTTGGTAAGGACCTCATATCAAGGTAACCCGTTCAACCAACTGTTATGGTCAGAATTGTCAGTATCGACTATCCAAGTCCGTCAAGTCAGACCAAGGGGCCATTCGACAGTTTGACCCCGACAACTATGATATAGCATCACACAACCTACTTCCCCTGGATATGCCAACAGAATGAATAATCAAGATGATGAATAACAGTCTTGAGGCATGTGTCCTCACTTATGAGAAGCATCAAAGGATATCCTGTCATGAAGAAAATTCTTCCGCCAGAACCACAGTCAGTCAGGTCTGCAGATACTATCATATAAAGCCGTACCCCTTTATGCTGGCCATGATAGGAGACAGTCAAATCTTTGGCACAGATCTAATACTCAAGACATTGGAGTCAGTCAAGATGATTCAAAAACTCTTGCGAGAAATCAGAATTCGTCAAGAGAACGGTTATGAACCACCTCACTGCTTTGGAACCTGAGGACCTACAGTTAGTTGAGAAACCCAATGCAAGGATTAAGAGCTTGGGTGCTCGTCAGGAAAATCTGATCACAACTTCACGGAAGGTTGTCAGTGCTGGATGACACATCCATTGGAAATCACTCTTGGACTTGTGAGACGGACAGATGTTTCAGTCATGATAATCTATCACACTAAGCTAAGTTAGCAGATATGAAAGAATTGGAGCAAGTATAATCATGAACATGTGAGGTAAGATCTGTCAGAATGTGGATACAGTGAAGCAAACCACCCCAGATCTAGGCAGTCTCGTCATATGAAATTCAGTGGGGACCAATAAATAAAGGAAAAAGGATACCCGAGTTGGAAATGGTTTCCTTATGTCAGATATATTCATACTTGTTCCCTGAGCTACCAAATCTCGACGACGAGATTTCTTTAAGGGGGGAAGGTTTGTCACAGCCTGATTTTTTGCCTTTTCTTTTTCTTTTGATTTTCTGAGATTTTTGCTTGAGTTTTCTTTTTCCGTGGCTATGTGTCTGGAAACTGAAGAAGATGACCTCTTCTTTATTTCCAGAGTGGCTTGTCATCCCCATATCCATCCCTAGACCTTGCCATTTCCATCTTGGACCAACCCCAATATTCTTTTCCTTGGGAATATTCCTTTTTCTGTTAAAGGAATAACCCAATTTGCCCTAGGTTGTGAAGCAACCTATATTTCCATCACTCCCAAAATTCCCAAATAATTCTCATAAATTTTTGGGATAATTAGATTTATGCCCCTAGTTGTGTCCCACTCGTTTGTTTTACCCCTAATTCCCAAAAGTCGCCGGTTCTGTCCAAATCACTTTGCTCCACTTATGCTTTTGCCCTTTGACCGTCAGTTTGAAAACTTCATAACTAATTCATACCAAATTAGAAAAATGCAAATAAGATACCAAAATGTTCAGAAAAACATCACCTATATGTCAGTGTCATTTGCATTCTTGAAAAAAGTGTTGGAAAGTTCCCATCCGAGTTTTAACTCTTATGCTACCACCATTAATAGTAAAATCTAAAAAAATCAAAAAAATTCAAAAATAATTTGGTGGCAAAGAATGACAAATGTTTTAAGTGCCTGCCAAGTTTCATCAGGGAATAACATTCGTGGGTGCCGCGGCAAAAAAACAATCAGCACTCCAAAATAGATTATTTTTTTCCATGACTTGCACGAATGTCGTTCCCTAATGAAACTTAGCAAGCACTTAGAACACTTGTCGTTCTTTGACACCATATTTTTTTTGAATTTTTTTGATTTTTTTTAGAGTTTACTATTCATGGTGGTATCAAAAGAGCTAAAACTCGGATGTGCACTTTCCAACACTTTTTTCATGAATGCATATGACACTGACATATAGGTGATGTTTTTCTGAACATTTTGGTATCTTATTTGCATTTTTTTGATTTTGTATGAATTAGTTATGAAGTTTTCAAACTGACGGTCAAACGGTCAAAGGGCAAAAGCATAAGAGGATCAAAGTGACTTGGACAGAACCAGTGACTTTTGGGAATTAGGGGTAAAACAGATGAGTGGGACACAACTAGGGGCATAAATCTAATTATCCCTAAATTTTTTGGGTCATATCTTCCTCAAATATGGTAAAATATTTTATTTGCCATGTTCCTCATCATGCCCCAATTAATTCCTTTCCTATTCTGTCCTGAATGGCAGTTTGTGAAGCAAGTGCCATTTGCCTTTGCACAATTGACCCCAAACTTTTTGGACACCTTTTCATGTCCATATCATTGCCTCATGCCAAAATTCAACTTCATTTGCCTAGTAAATATTCTTGAGCAATTTTTCAAAGTTCCTGTCTAAGAGAATTCATTGTGAAGGAAGTACTAGCTAGGGTGATCCAAATGAGTTGAATTTTGCATGGTCCTTCATATCATCAAATCATCACTCTCCACCAAATTTAAGCTCATGTAACTCATCTATGTGAGCCCAGCTCCAAATCTCAGTTTCTGGTCAGATATTCAGTTTGTGAAGCAACCATATTTTATCTTGCTTCATTTAAGCTGCAAATTTACCAGGACATTATCCTATCCATATCAACTCCCTCCACCAAGTTTTGGCTCAATCCATTACTCCATTTGCCTTGTGCAATTTTTCCAAAATTCTGTCCAGAGAGATGCTTTGTTAAGCAAGTGCAATTTTGGTAAGTCCAAATGGCATGAAACTTTTTGGGCATCATCTTATAATCAAATCATTGGACCATAACCATTTTCAGCTCATGAAAATCATTTATATGAGTGTTGCTTCATCATCTCTAATTCTGACCAGTGGGGCCATTTCTACACCAACTACCCTTTAGAGAGCTCCTCTTCGTCCGATTCTTGGCCAACACAGTCACCTTGGCATGTGATCAAGCCATGCCAAAGCTCAGCCCGTGCCTCCTCCTGGATTTGTCCCCCTACATCACAAACACCTTGCTGCTAAAATGTTTTGGCTCCTCCCGCCAATCACTTCTTTGCCCCTGGACCGAATTATTTTTGCATTTGGACTAAGGGTATCAGGGTCCATCTACTAGACATGATGTGGCCGGTCACCTGGCACTGCGTATGCCAGTTCACGCGGTGACCACGGGTCGCGACCAGCCAAACTCGTGCTCTGGCAAGACCTCGGTGTTGTTCCCGTTGTTTCCCTCCTTGTCTCGACGCCAAACCTTGTCCAGGAGCTAGCCCGTGCTTGACTACATCGGCCTGAGTCGCTGCCCAGCCCTACATCGCTGCCGTCCTGTTGCCGTCGAGCTCCCCGTGACGCGTCCGTCCTCTGCTCCGTTCTGGCATGTCGGCCGAGCTCTCTAGAGCGTCCCCGAGCCTCCCCTCAGCCTATATAAGGACCCCCGAGGTGTTCCACAGCTCCCAAGCCTCTCCTCATTCCTCCTAGTCCACCGGAGCAACGACATCTCACCGGTGTTTGCCTCTGTCCGCCATGGCCGCCGTGGTTCCTCCTTGGTCCCGGCGAGCCTAGTCCCTCTCCGCTCCTCCCGAGCTGTCCATCATCTTCCCCTCGTCTCCGCGAGTCGTCTCAACCCCTCGTTCATCGCCGGAGTCCACCCTGGTCGCGTGCCCCATGCACGGCCGCCGCCTCCACCGTTCGGCCACCGCTCACTCCGGCTGCCCTAGCCACTTCCAGCCTCCCCAGACTCCACCACCGCACTCCCCACCTCCCGTAGGTTCGACCCTACCCTCTTTCCCTCGCCGAAGCTGCCTGTTTCGCTGGAGAACATCACCGTCAACCCATCCCTGTCCTCCTCGGTGCTCCTCTGCCCCCGCGTCCTCCTCTCGACCCCGATGGCCACCTCCTCTCTGGATTGGTGCGCCAGGCGCCGCCGCACCCGCCAGTGGCCTCGGCCGGGCGGGAGACGGCCAGAGCCGCCCGGGCCCCTCGCTGGCGTCGCCCCTCCCCTGCTCCTCCTCTGTCTCAATCGGGACAGATGGAGGAGGAAGAAGACGAGGCACGTGCCACCCTCCTCCTGCGAGTGGACCCAGCCCGACCCCACACGTAAGTGACCCCAGACCGGGCCCGCGTGTTTTAAGTGGATGCATAATTCAAGAATACGTTTTCAATATTCCAAAAGCGTATTCTTTGTCTCCGTCGGCTAAAACTACGTTTCCTTTTCAGAAAGCATATTTCCCTCTTCTTTTGCCTAAAGTGAATTTTCTAACTCAGAAAGCGTATTTTCTGAAATCCGTTTTTGTCTTATCCACTCATGGACCAGGCTGTGAATATTATTTTTACAAAAAAGTCCATGATATTCAAACCTTTGTATCTTTTCAACGACAACTCCGAATCCAAAGCCCACATCTTTGTCTCATCGAGCCCATTTTGTTCCCATCATTTTCACTATGTTTTGACATAATGGAAATTACCATATTGCCCTTGCCCGTAAACAGCCCCTTCGGGAGAGAACTGTTTTCGGCGAATCTTTCCGCGACCCTTCCGCACTTCTTCCCGGTGTATTCTTCATCCCCAGGCAAGCCACAACACCACTTGCATGATGGACATGCAGTAGCCATGGTTTTCAACTTGAATGCTTAATAAATGTCTGCTTGTTTTGATACGTTTATCGTTGTTTTAGTGGTGCATATGGATTTGTGTTCACTTTCATGCTATGTTTTTATGCACCTGGTTATCATGTACTAGTTGCTAGTATTTCTGTCGTATGGCATGATTGGTAGTAGTACATGTGGGTGTTGGTCATGTTCTTCGGTGCATGACCATCGTCTGCTTCCGAGTACCGTTAATATGCATGTTCTTTGCATCTAGTTGGTTAAATGCTTACTTGGTAGTGTTATTGCCATGGTATTTATTTCTGATGCTGGTGCTCCTGCTGTGCTTATGGTAGAGTTATGCTTGTGTTATCCATGCTCGTCCGTATGTCATGCTCATTCGGATATATGATTTATGGTTGTTGATATGTTTGAGGATTATGTTGCACCCCCATGCTTATGTTGATATCATGTTCTTGCATTGTAGTTGCATCATGTTATTTTATTATGGTTCAGCTTATTGCATTCAAGTTTAACCGGATAATAATGCACTTGAACAACTGTTGGCTGAGTCATGGTGCCACCATATCGAGCTGACCAGTGCAGTCACATTTCCTTTTATGGGAAGGTCCTAACTGGGTCTATTGTCATACCTCTCGCCGGTGCCTCCAACGAGGGAAGGTTATGCACGGGCGCTACCTTGGCCGGGTAGGACGGCATAAGCCTTGTGAGCCCGAGTTTGGTTATGTGCACATGTCCCCATTTGGGACCGTTTATTGTTTTGCCACGACGTGGGCCGTTGATGCCTTTGGTAGGCACGGGGCCACCCATGACTTAGCCCAAAGGAGAGTTGGTCGGAGTGACCAGGAGAGTGTAATGGCAGTAGATCGGTTTTGTCGGAATGTTGTTGGTCCACCCGAATGGGAGTGCGAGGCCATGGGTTCTGTGGTGTGGGTACAGTGTGCTAACCTCTGGAGAGTGTGTGTGTTCAATCTATCGATAGCCGCGCCCGCGGATATGGGCCCAGTTCGTAGTTGGTCACACTATGGGTCAACAGTAATAATTATAATGTGCTTGATAACAACCCTGGTTCGATGATGAGAAAGAGATTGGTTGTGATCGTGAGAGGATCACCGTGGTCTCAAGGATACCGAGTTGTTGGATATTTGTGGTGTTATGTGAGAGTCAAGGGTTAAGATCAAGCTCCTTGTGGTCATGAATGATTACTATGGTATTGTTAATACCAAGCTTGATTGGATCCTGAGATGATCGTGTGATGTCCGTAATGGTAAGTTTGTGCATGTGATGGTTACAAGGTAACCCGAGCAGAGTAAGTTGCTGCATGATAGTGTCATCATGTTGCATGCTAGTATCATCATGTTCATATGTTCATGCCATGCTCGTATTGTTCTAGTTGTATCATGTTGTACATGCTATGTTGTTCTGATAGTATGATGTTCATCATTCGTAAGAAACCTGTAATTGCCATGCTGTTGTTTGTCTTGATTGCTCTTGGTTGCTGTGAGCTTGCAAGTACATTCAATGTACTGACCTGGCGTGTCATGCCAGTTTGCAGGTCATGCCGAATTTGATTGCTTGTTTGCCGTGGATCCCTTGTTTGCGAGCTAGGATAAGCGTTCTAGTCAGAGTCCCTATGGAGTGGAGTTCATCACCGTCGTCGCTGTTCCGCTGCTAGAGTTATTCCACTGCTTCGTGTTGTTCTGCTACTTTCATGGAGCAACCATGGCAGGCATAGTATTGCTGTGCCGATGTAATCCCCTTGTACCCATATAGACTGTAATAAAGAACTGGTTTGTTATATGCTAAGTAGTGCCGTATTCCGGAAGACTTCTCCTCGATCTCTGGGCTGGAATACAGGGCGTTCCGGTTTCTCTGAGCCGGGGTGCCACAACATAGGGAAAGGTGTCTAAAGATAACAAAACTGGGACCAACACAAATATGCTCCTTGGTTGTTTGTTATTTGTTGCAACAGACTGTGCATCACCCCTTTATACATCGGTAGATGCACATGGTGCTGGTGCGTCCATTGTCCCGTGCAGCTCTTTAGCTGTTGTTAATCTAAGCCCTGTTTGGTTAAAAAGTCCTAGGACTTTTTTAGTCCCAACTGAAAAGTCCCTAGTCCCTACCTGCTTGGTTCCAGGGACTAAACATGGACTAGAGGTTGTTAAATGACATGCTAAAAGACCATGTTACCCCTAGTAATGAACTAATAGAGATAAGATGCGATGCGGGGCAGGGGCAACTGTTGGAAAAAGTCCCAAAAAGACTCTCCCTCTGGGTCTTCTTTCTTTAGTCCCTAATGCCTACTTTTAGTCCCTAAAAGTCCCTCCTCTTTGGTTTAGATGAGACTGAAAGGTACTTTTTTTAGTCCCTACACCAAAAATTCCCTGTAAACAAACACCCTCTAATAACGCCGCTGGAAAATTGATGCAATGCCATAGTTAAAAGCAAATTACATGTTTAACGAATTTTATTATTAATATAATCTCTCTATTAATATGAATCAATGCCACCGTTTGAGAAATGCTACTGTCTTGCTTTCTTTCCCGTTTAGATAAGTTAGATGCTTCTTTTTGTTGGCTTCTGTGTCATCCACCGTTATTGACCACTAGTTGTTTCCTTTGCACCTCTGTGTAAACAGGGTTATCTACTTCACCTCGTTGCTATAGTGACCTTTTGTTGCACTGCACAAAACACTTTTGTTTTAAGAGTGTTTTGTGCAGTTCAACCAAAATGTCACACCGACAATGTTGCTTGATTGCTTGATCTTAGTGGAACTGCACAAGAGGAGATCTGACTTCCTATCCGTGTTGGCAAATTTGGTTCAGATCTTCTTCTTGTGAGTTGTTTGAATTCCGCGTCATGAGAGGTCAGTACTAGCCTTCTTTCACATGATTGTGCAGTGTGCTTTCATATGTTGTGCTACTTATACGGTAATGTTGCTTCATTTTAGTCAACTGCACAAATGGAGACAAGACTTCCAATCTGTATGTGCACCGTAATATCCCATTGAGGTAAGATAAGGATATTTCACAACTGTTGGCATGTATTTTGCCACTTTCATCAGAAAATTAATTCGATTGTTTAGTGCTATACTTGTGCTCCCTAATTGACATGCCAAATCTTACATTGAAGGCGAAGCTTGTCTGTTATTGAACCAAGTGATGAAGGGGAAGAACAAGCGGAAGAAAAACAAAAATCAACTCCTGGTGCTGTAATCAAGCACTGGAACTATGATGACACAAGTAATGATATAGTTTTGCATCTTAATTTATTGCTATGGCTAGAACGAGCAATTGTTTTGCCACTGATTTGATGCCACTCTTAATGTAATATGTAATTATATCTACTTGTGCAAATAGGGATCTTCTTTGAAGATAACATATATTTTAGTGGAACTGCACAAGAAGATGTTGGAAACATTAAACTAATTGAGGAGTATATAGTAAGCATGGCAACCACAGTAGATAACAACAGATGGTTCCAGAGAAGTGTTTGATCTGTATGCTCTACACAATAAGCCTCCTGACAAAGGTTGGTACTCGCCCGCGGATTTCATCCATATGATATGATCTTTGTCATTTCTATTGGTGTTGTGCTACTGTTTAGATACTGTCATGAGAAAGTGGTACTGTCCTTGAGAAGTGCTTCATCCGTGTTGTTTTAAATATTTCCTTTCCTTTTTTCGAGCAAACAGTGATGCTAGCATTTAGTTGCCCTCTTGTCTTTGCACAACAGGATCATCCTCCTCTGAAGAAGAATATGGAGTACATGAAGTGCCTAGCTAGTTCCGATTATGCCAGGATAAAGAAGCCAAGCCTCTCTTCTTAAGAAGGGAGCAGTTGAAGGATGGTTACATTATTGCCCACAAGAACAAACTAACTTCAGCTCAGAAGGACTCACGGATCTCCATCTTTGTTGCTGTCATGGCCAATACAATGTTGTGTTAGGATTCCTTCCGGTGAGTTTTATTTTTTGAAATGTGTGCTCTACATGGATCATGTAGGTTGCCCGTTTATACTGTCAATTCATAGTAGTATAGTTTGCTTTATACTAATCACTTTTTTGTATTTGTGCAAACAGTGGTGCTCAGCTTGATTTCAATGGGAACTGCACAAAATGTTCATGAATACATCCAATCATTCATTTCCACCACAAGAAAGGAGGTGCCGATATGTTCAAGGCATTGCAACATATAAATGCGAAATCATACAAGCTACGCGCGATTTTGGTTGATTTTGGTGGAACTGCACAAAAAGAACAGCTAGTTTATTTAGCACGAGGTGCCACATCAATGTCCGAACTGATGGCAAACCCTGCCCATTCCACAACTGTAGGCATTTGATATTTTGGAATGAGAAAACCTTGTCAAAGTTTGCTCATTGATGTACGCAAAACAACACGCATTTGACATTTTGGAATGGGACAACCTTGTCAAATTTTGCTCATTGATGTTAGCAAGAAGACATGCGTTTATATTTTCAAATGGGACGCCCTTTGTTTTCAGCAGCATCGATCGATTTTTCTTTATTCTTCAATTGTGAAGTAAATATTGGCTCTGACATGTGAATCACTGAGATGCATAATCATCGATTGTTTTGAATGTTCCCTATGAATTGCCAGGCCTGTGTGTTTGATTGCAATGTACATGAACGCTAAAAAGCTGCTCAAACACTTTGTACTCCCTCTGTTCCTTTTTACTTGCATATTAGATTTCTTTCAAGTCAGTTGATTTTACATTGTGAATGTTCATACTTTTTTTTCTATAAGATTGGTCAAAGTAGAGATACTTTGACTTCAGAGAAACTTATATGCAGACTAAAAAGGACCAAAGGGAGTACATGTGAAACTGCTGCAAACGAGGTGATCACCCTGGGAATAATGCTAGTACGTATTGTTTTGCATGTTCATCCAATGCCAGTGATACAAGAATTCGAACTAATCGAACTAAATTCATTCATACACAGTCAGATTTCATATAAACATGCCGGATTTCATTACATTTCATACATTCTTCAACTAAAAAGGGGTGCGTTGGAGGTATAATTAATTAACCGAAGCTACCCACCCGTGTCCGGCTGAGCTAATCAAAAGCTTCTTCTCCAGCGCAGTTCTCCGACTCCACGTCGCCGCCAACAAGCTAATCGGCCATCAATGGTCAACCCGCCTAGCTTGGCTTCAACCGGAGGGTAGCAGCGGTGGCCTTACTTGGAGCCGAGCGGCGACGACCTACCGTGTTCTACTCTTCCTTGTTTTCTGTGTGGTGCAGCCTCATTGGCAGCGGGGCGGGGCCTCGACGGAGACGGCGATGTCCTGTGTCTCATTGCCGGCGGGGTGGCGCCTCGGCGGAGCGGGGGAAATCCTCCCCCTCGTTGCCGGCAGGGTGGGGCCTCGGCTGAGCCGGCGATGTCCTCTGCCTCGTTGGTGGCGGGGCGGGGCCTCGGTGGAGTAGGGCATCGCCGAAGCCAGCGAGGTCCTCTGCCTCGGTGCCAGCACGGTGGGGCCTCGGCGGAGCCGGCGATGTCCTCTACCTCGTTGTTGGCACGGCGGGGCCTCAGCGGAGCAGGGCCTCGTGGAAGCCAGCGTAATCCTTCGCCTCGGTGCCGGCGGGGCGGGGCATCGGCGGAGCCGGCGGTGTCCTCTGCCTTGTTGTTGGCACCGCGGGGCCTCGCCGGAGAAGGGCCTCGTCGATGCTAGCGGAGCGGGGACTCGTCGGAGCCGGCATTGTCCTCTGCCTCGTCCTCGGTCTCGCCAAACAGCGCCTCACGTGCTTCATCGCCCTCTTTGTAGGCGGCCGCAGCCTCCGCCACCGGCATGCGGTACGGCCAGCGCTCGAGGCGGCTCTCGCGGGCGGAGCGGTACGAGTCGAGCAGCGCCTCCTGCTCCGCTCGCTTTGCGGTGATCTGCTCCTCTGCTTGCAGGTGTGATGTCTACTACGCAACCTTCTCCTTGTAGACGTTGTTGGGCCTCCAAGTGCAGAGGTTTGTAGGACAGTAGCAAATTTCCGTCAAGTGGATGACCTAAGGTTTATCAATCCGTGGCAGGCGTAGGATGAAGATGGTCTCTCTCAAGCAACCCTGCAACCAAATAACAAAGAGTCTCTTGTGTCCCCAACACACCCAATACAATGGTAAATTGTATAGATGCACTAGTTCGGCGAAGAGATGGTGATACAAGTGCAATATGGATGGTAGATATAGGTTTTTGTAATCTGAAAATATAAAAACAGCAAGGTAGCAAGCGATAAAAGTGAGCGTAAACGGTATTGCAATGCTAGGAAACAAGGCCTAGGGTTCATACTTTCACTAGTGCAAGTTCTCCCAACAATAATAACATAATTGGATCATATAACTATCCCTCAACATGCAACAAAGAGTCACTCCAAAGTCACTAATAGCGGAGAACAAACGAAGAGATTATTGTAGGGTACGAAACCACCTCAAAGTTATTCTTTCGGATCGATCTATTCAAGAGTCCGTACTAGAATAACACCTTAATATACAAATCAACCAAAACCCTAATGTCACCTAGATACTCCAATGTCACCTCAAGTATCCGTGGGCATGATTATACGATATGCATCACACAATCTCAAATTCATCTATTCAAAGCAACACAAAGAACTTCAAAGAGTGCCCCAAAGTTTCTACCGGAGAGTCAAGACGAAAACGTGTGCCAACCCCTATGCATAGGTTCATGGGCGGAACCCGCAAGTTGATCAACCAAACATACATCAAGTGGCTCACGTGATATCCCATTGTCACCACAGATAAGCACGGCAAGACATACATCAAGTGTTCTCAAATCCTTAAAGACTCAATCCGATAAGATAACTTCAAAGGGAAAACTCAATCCATTACAAGAGAGTAGAGGGGGAGAAACATCATAAGATCCAACTATAATAGCAAAGCTCGCGATACATCAAGAACGTATCACCTCAAGAACACAAGAGAGAGAGAGAGATCAAACACATAGCTACTGGTACATACCCTCAGCCCCAAGGGTGAACTACTCCCTCCTCGTCATGGAGAGCGCCGGGATGATGAAGATGGCCACCGGTGAGGGATCCCCCCTCCGGCAGGGTGCGGGAACAGGGCCCCGATTGGTTTTTGGTGGCTACAGAGGCTTGCGGCGGCGGAACTCCCGATCTATTCTGTTCCCCGATGGTTTTTGTTGGGGAACATAGTAATTTCAAAAAAAATCCTACGCACACACAGGATCATGGTGATGCATAGCAACGAGAGGGGAGAGTGTTGTCTATGTACCCTCGTAGATCATAAGCGGAAGCGTTTATCACGCGGTTGATGTAGTCGTACGTCTTCACGATCCGACCGATCCAAGTACCGAACGCACGGCACCTCCGAGTTCTGCACACGTTCAGCTCGATGACATCCTCGCCTTCTTGATCCAGCAAGACGGGCGAAGTAGTAGATGAGTTTCGGCAGCACGAAGGCGTGGTGACGGTGTTGGTGAAGAATAATCTCCGCAGGGCTTCGCCTAAGCACTACGAAAACTATGACGGAGGATAAACTAGAGGGGACGGGGTTGCGGGCACACGGTTTGGTGTTTCTTGATGTGTCTTGGGTGCTAGCCCTACCCCTCTATTTATATGTTGAGCCTTGGGGTCGAAACTTGGAGTAAAAGCCTCCACAAAGTCGGTTTCACCCGAAAGGCAAGAGTCCTTCTCGGACTCCAGGGCCAGACGCCAGGGTTCCCGGCGTTTGGACCTAGACGTCAGGGACCCTGGCGTCTGGCCTGGACTCTGCAAAACTTCCTTTTGCGCTTTTCAAAAACCTCGTGGGCTTTCCCCTTTGGCCCAGATAAAGTGTTCTCGTGCCCAAACATTTTGGGAAACATCCGGAACCCCTTTCGATGGATTCCGGAACCCTTCCGGAGATCAAACACTACTATCCACATATCAATCTTTACTTCCGGACCATTCCGGAGTTCCTCGTCATATCCGCGATCTCATCCAAAACTCCGAACAACATTCGGTCACCAACATACATAACTCATAAATACTATATCGTCAACGAACGTTAAGCATGCGGACCCTACGGGTTCGAGAACTATGTAGACATGACCGAGACACTTCTCTGGTCAATAACCAATAGCGGAACCTGGATGCCCATATTGGCTCCTACATATTCTACGAAGATCTTTATCGGTCGAACCGCATAACAACATACGTTGTTCCCTTTGTCATCGGTATGTAATTGCCCGAGATTCGATCGTCGGTATCTCAATACCTAGTTCAATCTCGTTACCGGCAAGTCTCTTTACTCGTTCTGTAATACATCATCCCGCAACTAACTCATTAGTTACAATGCTTGCAAGGCTTATAGTGATGTGCATTATCGAGTGGGCCCAGAGATACCTCTCCGACAATCGGAGTGACAAATCCTAATCTCGAAATGCGCCAACCCAACAAGTACCTTTGGAGACACCTGTAGAGCACCTTTATAATCACCCAGTTACGTTGTGACGTTTTGTAGCACACAAAGTGTTCCTCCGGTAAACGGGAGTTGCATAATCTCATAGTCATAGGAACATGTATAAGTCATGAAGAAAGCAATAGCAGAATACTAAACGATCAAGTGCTAAGCTAACGGAATGGGTCAAGTCAATCACATCATTCTCCTAATGATGTGATCCCGTTAATCAAATGACAACTCATGTCTATGGCTAGGAAACATAACCATCTTTGATCAATGAGCTAGTCAAGTAGAGGCATACTAGTGACACTCTGTTTGTCTATGTATCCACACATGTACTATGTTTCCGGTTAATACAATTCTAGCATGAATAATAAACATTTATCATGAAATAAGGAAATAAATAATAACTTTATTATTGCCTCTAGGGCATATTTCCTTCAGTCTCCCACTTGCACTAGAGTCAATAATCTAGTTCACATCACCATGTGATTTAACATCAATAGTTCACATCTTTATGTGGTTAACACCCACAGTTCACATCGACATGTGACCAACACCCAAAGGGTTTACTAGAGTCAGTAATCTAGTTCACATCGCTATGTGATTAACACCCAAAGAGTACTAAGGTGTGATCATGTTTTGCTTCTGAGATAATTTTAGTCAACGGGTCTGTCACATTCAGATCCGCAAGTATTTTGCAAATTTCTATGTCCACAATGCTCTGCACGGAGCTACTTTAGCTAATTGCTCCCACTTTCAATATGTATCCAGATTGAGATTTAGAGTCATCTGGATCAGTATCAAAAACTTGCATCGACGTAACCTTTTATGACGAACCTTTTGTCACCTCCATAACTGAGAAATATTTCCTTATTCCACTAAGGATAATTTTTGACCGCTGTCCAGTGATCTACTCCTAGATCACTATTGTACCCTCTTGCCAAACTCTTGGTGAGGTACACAATAAGTCTGGTACACAGCATAGCATACTTTATAGATCCTATGACTGAGGCATAGGGAATGACTTTTCATTCTCTTTCTATTTTCTGTTGTGGTCGGGTTTTGAGTCTTACTCAACTTCACACCTTGCAACACAGGCAAGAACTCTTTCTTTGACTGTTCCATTTTGAACTACTTCAAAAATTTGTCAAGGTATGTACTCATTGAAAAAATTTATCAAGCGTCTTGATCTATCTCTATAGATCTTGATCCTCAATATGTAAGCAGCTTCACCGAGGTCTTTGTTTGAAAAACTCCTATCAAACACTCCTTTATGCTTTACAGAAAATTCTACATCATTTCCGATCAACAATATGTCATTCACATATACTTATCAGAAAGGTTGTAGTGCTCCCACTCACTTTCTTGTAAATACAGGCTTCACCACAAGTCTGTATAAAACTATATGCTTTGATCAACTCATCAAAGCGTATATTCCAACTCCGAGATGCTTGCACCAGTCCATAGATGGATCGCTGGAACTTGCACACTTTGTTAGCAACTTTAGGATCGACAAAACCTTCTGGTTGCATCATATACAACTCTTCTTCCAGAAATCCATTCAGGAATGCAGTCTTTACATCCATTTGCCAAATTTCATAATCATAAAATGCGGCAATTGCTAACATGATTCAGACGGACTTAAGCATCTCTACGGGTGAGAAGGTCTCATGGTAGTCAACTCCTTGAACTTGTCGAAAACCTTTCGCAACAAGTCGAGCTTTGTAGACAGCAACATTACCGTCAACGTCTGTTTTCTTCTTGAAGATCCATTTATTTTTGATGGCTTGCCGATCATCGGGCAAGTCAACCAAAGTCCACACTTTGTACTCATACATGGATCCCATCTCAGATTTCATGGCCTCAAGCCATTTTTGCGGAATCTGGGCTCATCATCGCTTCCTCATAGTTCGTAGGTTCGTCATGGTCAAGTAATATGACCTCCAGAATAGGATTACCGTACCACTCTGGTGCGGATCTCACTCTGGTTGACCTACGAGGTTTGGTAGTAACTTGATCTGAAGTTACATCATCATCATCATTAGCTTCCTCACTAATTGGTGAAGGAGTCACAGGAACAGATTTCTGTGATGAACTACTTTCCAATTTAGGGAGCAGGTACAGTTACCTCATCAAATTCTACTTTCCTCCCACTCACTTCTTTTGAGAGAAACTCCTTCTCTAGAAAGGATCCACTCTTAGCAATGAATGTCTTGCCTTCGGATCTGTGATAGAAGGTGTACCCAACTGTCTTCTTTGGGCATCCTATGAAAACACAATTCTCCGATTTGGGTTTGAGCTTATCAGGATGAGAACTTTTTCACATAAGCATCACAACCCCAAACTTTAAGAAATGACAGCTTAGGTTTCTTGCTAAACCACAGTTCATACGGTGTCATCTCAACGGATTTAGATGGTGCCCTTTTTAACGTGAATGCAGTTGTCTCTAATGCATAACCCCAAAACAATAGTGGTAAATTGGTAAGAAACATCATAGATTGCACTATATCCAATAAAGTACGGTTATGACGTTCGGACACACCACTATGCTGTGGTGTTCCAGGTGGCACGAATTTGTGAAACTATTCCACATTGTTTTAATTGAAGACCAAACTCATAACTCAAATATTCGTCTCCACGATCAGATCGTAGAAACTTTATTTTCTTGTTACGATGATTTTCCACTACACTCTGAAATTATATGAACTTTTCAAATGTTTCAGACTTATGTTTCATCAAGTAGATATACCCATATCTACTCAAATCATCTGTGGAGGTTAGAAAATAACGATACCCGCCGCGAGCCTCAATATTCATTGGACCACATACATCAGTATGTATGATTTCCAACAAATCTGTTGCTCGCTCCATTGTTCCGGAGAACGGCGTTTTAGTCATCTTGCCCAAGAGGCATGGTTCGCGAGCATCAAGTGATTCCAAAATCCCATCAGCATGGAGTTTCTTCATGCGCTTTACACCAATATGACCTAAACGGCAGTGCCACAAATAAGTTGCACTATCATTATTAACTTTGCATCTTTTGGTTTCAATATTATGAATATGTGTATCACTACGATCGAGATCCAACAAACCATTTTCATTGGGTGTGTAACCATATAAGGTTTTATTCATGTAAACAGAACAACAATTATTCTCTAACTTAAATGAATAACCGTATTGCAATAAACATGATCAAATCATATTCATGCTCAACGCAAACACTAAATAACACTTACTTAGGTTCAACACTAATCCCGAAAGTATAGGGAGTGTGCGATGATGATCATATCAATCTTGGAACTACTTCCAACACACATCGTCACCTTGCCCTTAACTAGTTTCTGTTCATTCTGCAACTCCCGTTTCGAGTTACTAATCTTAGCAACTGAACTAGTATCAAATACTGAGGGGTTGCTATAAACACTAGTAAGGTACACATCAATAACATATATATCAAATATACCTCAGTTCACTTTGCCATCCTTCTTATCCGCCAAATACTAGGGGCAGTTCCGCTTCCAGTGACCAGTTCCTTTGCAGTAGAAGCACTTAGTCTCAGGCTTAGGTCCAGACTTGGGCTTCTTCACTTGAGCAACAACTTGCTTGTCGTTCTTTTTGAAGTTCCCCTTCTTTCCTTTGCCCTTTTCTTGAAACTAGTGGTCTTGTTAACCATCAATACTTCATGTTTTTCTTGATTTCTACCTTCGTCGATTTCATCATCATGAAGAGCTTGGGAATCGTTTCTGTTTTCCCTTGCATATTATAGTTCATCACAAAGTTCTAGAAACTTGGTGATAGTGACTAGAGAACTCTGTCAATCACTATCTTATCTGGAAGATTAACTCCCACTTGATTCAAGTGATTGTAGTACTCAGACAATCTGAGCATATGCTTACTGGTTGAGCTATTCTCCTCCATCTTGTAGGCAAAATAATGTCAGAGGTCTCATACCTCTCGACACGGGCATGAGTATGAAATACCAATTTCAACTCTTGGAACATCTTATATGCTCCGTGGCGTTCAAAACATTTTTGAAGTCCCGGTTCTAAGCCGTAAAGCATGGTGCACTAAACTATCAAGTAGTCATCATACTGAGCTTTTGTCAAAACGTTCAAAACGTCTGCATCTGCTCCTGCAATAGTTCTGTCACCTAGCGGTGCATCAAGGACATAATTCTTCTGTGCAGCAATGAGGATAAACCTCAGATCACGGACCAAGTCCGCATCATTGCTACTATCATCTTTCAACATATTTTTCTCTAGGAACATATCAAAATAATAACGGGGAGCAACATCGCGAGCTATTGATCTACAACATAGTTATGCAAATACTATCAGGACTAAGTTCATGATAAATTAAAGTTCAATTAATCATATTACTTAAGAACTCCCACTTAGATAGACATCCCTCTAATCATCTAAGTGATCACGTGATCCATATCAACTAAACCATGTCCGATAATCACGTGAGATGGAGTAGTTTTCAATGGTGAACATCACTATGTTGATCATATCTACTATATGATTCACACTCGAACTTTCGGTCTCCAATGTTTCGAGGCCATATCTGCATATGCTAGGCTCGTCAAGTTTAACCTGAGTATTCCGCATGTGCAACTGTTTTGCACCCGTTGTATTTGAACGTAGAGCTTATCACACCCGATCATCATGTGGTGTCTCAGCACGAAGAACTTTCGCAATGGTGCATACTTAGGGAGAACACTTATACCTTGAAATTTAGTGAGAGATCATCTTATAATGCTACCGTCGATCTAAGCAAAATAAGATGCATAAAAGATAAACATCATATGCAACAAAATATGTGACATGACATGGCCATGATCATCTTGCACCTTTGATCTCCATCTCCAAAGTACCGTCATGATCCCTATCGTTACCGGCATGACACCATGATCTCCATCATCTTGATCTATATCAATGTTTCGTCACATGGTCGTGCCAACTATTGCTCTTGCAACTATTGCTATCGCATAGCGATAAAGTAAAGCAATTATTTGGCGCTTGCATCTTATGCAATAAAGAGACAACCATAAGGCTTCTGCCAGTTGCCGATAACTTCAACAAAACATGATCATCTCATACAACAACTTATATCTCATCACTTCTTGACCATATCACATCACAACAAGCCCTGCAAAAACAACTTAGATGTCCTCTACTTTGTTGTTGCAAGTTTTACGTGGCTGCTACGGGTTGAGCAAGAACCGTTCTTACCTACGCATCAAAACCACAACGATAGTTCGTCAAGTTAGTGCTTTTTAACCTACTCAAGGACCGGGCGTAGCCACACTTGGTTCAACTGAAGTTGGAGAAATTGACACCCGCCAGCCACCTGTGTGCAAAGCACGTCGGTAGAACCAGTCTCGCGTAAGCGTACGCGTAATGTCGGTCCGGGCCGCTTCATCCAGCAATACCGCCGAACCAAAGTGTGACATGCTGGTAAGTAGTATGACTTGTATCGCCCACAACTCACTTGTGTTCTACTCATGCATATAACATCTACGCATAAAACCAGGCTCGAATGCCACTGTTGGGGAACGTAGTAATTTCAAAAAAATTCCTACGCACACACAGGATCATGGTGATGCATAGCAACGAGAGGGGAGAGTGTTGTCTACGTACCCTCGTAGACCGTAAGCGGAAGCGTTTATCAACGCGGTTGATGTAGTCGTACGTCTTCACGATCCGACCGATCCAAGTACCGAACGCACGGCACCTCCGAGTTCTGCACACGTTCAGCTCGATGACGTCCTCGCCTTCTTGATCCAGCAAGACGGGCGAAGTAGTAGATGAGTTCCGGCAGCACGACGGCGTGGTGATGGTGTTGGTGAAGAACAATCTCCGCAGGGCTTCGCCTAAGCACTACGAAAACTATGACGGAGGATAAACTAGAGGGGACGGGGTTGTCGGCACACGGCTTGGTGTACTTGATGTGTCTTGGGTGCTAGCCCTACCCCTCTATTTATATGTGGAGCCTTGGGGTCGAAACTTGGAGTAAAAGCCTCCACAAAGTCGGTTTCACCCGAAAGGCAAGAGTCCTTCTCGGACTCCAGGGCCAGACGCCAGGGTTCCCGGCGTCTGGCCCCTGGACTCCGCAAAACTTCCTTTTGCGCTTTCCAAAAACCTTGTGGGCTTTCCCCTTTGGCCCAGATAAAGTGTTCTCGTGCCCAAACATTTCGGGAAACATCCGGAACCCCTTCCGATGGATTCCGGAACCCTTCCGGAGATCAAACACTACTATCCACATATTAATCTTTACTTCTGGGCCATACCGGAGTTCCTCGTCATATCCGTGAACTCATCCAAAACTCCGAACAACATTCAGTCACCAACATACATAACTCATAAATACTATATCGTCAACGAACGTTAAGCGTGCGGACCCTACGGGTTCGAGAACTATGTAGACATGACCGAGACACTTCTCTGGTCAATAACCAATAGCGGAACCTGGATGCCCATATTGGCTCCTACATATTCTACGAAGATCTTTATCGGTCGAACCGCATAACAACATACGTTGTTCCCTTTGTCATCGGTATGTTACTTGCCCGAGATTCGAATGTCGGTATCTCAATACCTAGTTCAATCTCGTTACCGGCAAGTCTCTTTACTCGTTCTGTAATACATCATCCCGCAACTAACTCATTAGTTACAATGCTTGCGAGGCTTATAGTGATGTCCATTACCGAGTGGGCCCAGAGATACCTCTCCGACAATCGGAGTGACAAATCCTAATCTCGAAATACGCCAACCCAACAAGTACCTTTGGAGACACCTGTAGAGCACCTTTATAATCACCAGTTACGTTGTGACGTTTGGTAGCACACAAAGTGTTCCTCCGGTAAACGGGAGTTGCATAATCTCATAGTCATAGGAACATGTATAAGTCATGAAGAAAGCAATAGCAGAATGCTAAATGATCGAGTGCTAAGCTAACGGAATGGGTCAAGTCAATCACATCATTCTCCTAATGATGTGATCCCATTAATCAAATGACAACTCATGTCTATGGCTAGGAAACATAACCATCTTTGATCAACGAGCTAGTCAAGTAGAGCCATACTAGTGACACTCTGTTTGTCTATGTATCCACTGTATTATGTTTCCGGTTAATACAATTCTAGCATGAATAATAAACATTTATCATGAAATAAGGAAATAAATAATAACTTTATTATTGCCTCTAGGGCATATTTCCTTCAGTTTTAGGGTATATGGATATATATAGGCGAAAGAAGTCGGTCAGGGGAGCCACGAGGGGCCCACGAGGGGGGGCGCCCAGGGGGCAGGCGCGCCTCCCTGCCTCGTGGCCACCTCGAAGCTTCCTTGACTTCAACTCCAAGTATCCTGGATCACGTTCGTTCCAAAAATCACGCTCCTGAAGGTTTCATTCCGCTTCGACTCCGTTTGATATTCCTTTTCTGCGAAACACTTAAACAAGGGAAAAAACAGAAACTGACACTGGGCTCTGGGTCAATAGGTTAGTCCCAAAATTAATATAAAAGTGTTTAGTAAAGCCCATAAACTTCCAAAACAGATAATATAATAGCATGAATACTTTATAAATTATAGATACGTTGGAGACGTATCAGCATCCCCAAGCTTAGTTCCTGCTCGTCCTCGAGTAGGTAAATGATAAAAGAAATAATTTATGAAGTGTGAATGCTAGCAGGTGCACAAGTTTGATCAATGATAATTTCAATCACCTTTTCTAGCATCATTATATGTCATAACAGTAGCTCAACTCATAAAACTTTGCATGATCAAGTAACAAACTATTCACATGTTAAAGTATAGATCATAAACTTTCTTGAAAACTAACAAACCGTGTTATTAGTCATCAAACAATTACAATTCATCTTATTTTCAGGAAGAGTCTATGTCAGAGCTTTGATTCAGCAAACTTCACATACTCAACTATCATTTAGTCTTCCATGATTGCTACCACTCAAAGCATATTTTTAGAACAGATAGTATTCATCAAACACAGAGAAAGATAGGGGCTTAATGTTTCGCCTCCCAACCTTTTACCTCAAGGGTAATGTCAACAATAATAATTCATGCTCAAATATATTTGAATGGCCATATATGCTTAGATCTTTCCATCACATGATGCTTGCCAACTAAAGAGTAGGTTGGAATGAGAAGGAATACTACTGACTCTTGCATAAAAGTAAAAGATAGGCCCTTCGCAGAGGGAAGCAGGGATTTGTAGAGGTGCCAGAGCTCGAAGCAAAAACAGAGATGAAAATAATTTTGAGAGGTATGCTTTCATTGTCAACATAACGACCAAGAGTTCCCAATATCTTCCATACTAGATACATTATATGCGGTTCCCACACAGAAAGGTAAAGTTTTTACTCCCCCTCCACCAACATTCACACTCCACGGCTTGTCCGAAACAACGGGTGCCGTCCAACTATCAACATTCCTGGGGGAGTTTTGTTTAAATTATTTGTGAATTTGTTCTTGATCTTTTGATCATAGGACTGGGCATCCCAGTTACCGGCCATTTTCTCGTGAATGATGAGCGGAGTCCACTCACCGTGAGAATAACCCACCTAGCATGGAAGATACTGACAGCCCCTAGTCGCTACATGAGCGATTCGGGCATACAAAACAGATTATTATTTGAAGGTTTAGAGTTTGGCACATGCAAATTTACTTGGAACGGCAGGTAAATACCGCATATATGTAGATATGGTGGACACTCATGCAAGAAACTTGGTTCAAGGAATTTGGATGCACAAGCAGTATTCCCACTTAGTACAGATATTTTGGTTAGCAAAGGATTCTAAATAGCAAGCACCACATGTTAGAGGATCCATAACAATATAACTTCTATACAAATATACCCAAGCATAACTCATTATGTTGTCTTCCTTGTCCAACTTCAACTAATTTGCTTAGGTTTGAAAATAATTAATGGGGCTCACAATCATAGAATATGTCCAAGATAGTATATTTATATGTGAAATTTCTCTTCCTTCAATATTCTTTCATGAATTGTTCAAGTGACCAATACAATGTTTGCTAACCTTCAAGAAATGTACCACCTATACTTCTTATATTTGAAGGCATTACTCCCCATGGGATAAGCATATGAAACATATATAATTTCATATTTATGATATTCAAATCATTCAACCATTTACTCATAGGATATAAGTGAAGCACACGAGTAAATGACAAACTAATCCAAAAAGATATAAGTGAAGATCAATGAGTAGTTAAATAATTATGTAGCTATGTGAAGACTCTCTCTCATTTAAGAATTTCAGATCTTGTTATTTTATTCATACAGCAAGCAAAACAAAATAAAATAAAATGACGCTCCAAGCAAAACACATATCATTTGGTGAATAAAAATATAGCTCCAAGTAAAGTTACCGATGAACGAAGACGAAAGAGGGGATGCCATCCGGGGCATCCCCAAGCTTAGGATTTTGGTTGTCCTTGAATATTACCTTGGGGTGCCTTGGGAATCCCCAAGCTTAGGCTCTTGCCAATCCTTAATCCATAGTCCATCGAATCTTAACCCAAAACTTGAAAACTTCACAACACAAAACTTAACAGAAAACTCGTAAGCTCCGTTAGTATAAGAAAATAAATCACCACTTAAGGTACTGTAATGAAATCATTATTAATTAATATTTGTGTAATATCTACTGTATTCCAACCTCCCTATGGTTCATACCCTCCGATACTACTCATAGATTCATTAAAATAAGCAAACAACACATAGAAAACAGAATCTGTCAAAAACAGAACAGTCTATAGTAATCTGTATCAAACTTATACTTATGGAACTCCAAAAATTCTAAAATAAATTTATGGACCTGAGGAATTTATCTATTAATCATCTTCAAAAATAATCAACTAAATATCACTCTCCAATAAAAAGTTCTAGCTAATCTCGTGAGCGCTAAAGTTTCTGTTTTTTACAGCAAGATCAGAAAGACTTCACCCAAGTCTTCCCAAAGGTCCTACTTGGCACAAACACTAATTAAAACATAAAACCACATCTAACCAGAGGATAGATGAATTATTTATTCCTAAACATAAACAAAAATAAAAAAACTAAAATAAAATTGGGTTTCCTCCCAACAAGCGCTATCGTTTAATGCCCCTAGCTAGGCATGATGATTTCAACGATGCTCACATAAAAGATAAGAATTGAAACATAAAGAGAGCATCATGAAGAATATGACTAGCACATTTAAGTCTAACCCACTTCCTATGCATTGGGATTTTGTGAGCAAACAACTTATGTGAACAATAATCAACTAGCATAGGAAGGCATAACAAGCAAATCTTCAAGATTTTCAACACATAGAGAGGAAACTTGATATTATTGCAATTTCTACAAGCATATGTTCCTCCCTCATAATAATTTTCAGTAGCATCATGAATAAATTCAACAATATAACCAGCACCTAAAGCATTCTTTTCATGATCTACAAGCATAGAAAATTTACTACTCTCCACATAAGCAAAATTCTTCTCATTCGGGATAGTGGGAGTATCATAAGAGACTTGAATACTATAAATTGTTTCCACATTAAAAGAGTAATGTTAAGAAAAAGGGGAATAATAATCATGACAAGTTTTATAAATAAGTCATCACTTCTTTTTATAGCATAAGTTTCATCACAATAATCATCATAAGTAGCAACTTTGTTCTCATCATAATCGATTGAAACCTCTTCCAAGATAGTGGAATCATCACTAAATAAAGTCATGACCTCTCCAAATCCACTTTCATATTCATCACAATAAGATTCAACATCCTCCAAAATAGTGGGATCATTACTTCCTAAAGTTGACACTCTTCCAAACCCACTTTCATCAATATAATCATCATAAGTAGGAGGCATGCTATCCTCATAATAAATTTGCTCATCAAAACTTGGGAGGCTAAAAATATCATCTTCATTAAACATAGCATCCCCAAGCTTGGGACAAACATTAATTTCAGCAAATATATTCTCAAACATGTCATTCTCATCAAACATAGCATCCCCAAGCTTGGGCCTTTTCATATCATAAGCATAATCACTCTCATCATTAATAGTATGGATAGCACCAATAATATAGCAAACATTATTATCATATTCTTCCAAGAAAGTGCCAAAAAGATTTTCAAGATCATAAGAAGTATCATTATCTTCCCAATCATAATCATCACAACAAGCAATAGGCATAACGAGATCATCATCAAGTGCATCATCTTCCACAATTATTTTTGATTCATTTTCATGAGGCACAACAATAATAGGAGCAACCTTATTTGGGAGAGATATCTTTTTACCTCTCTTCCTTTTTCTTTTGTTCTTCTTCACCACATCATGTGTGGGTTCAATCCTCTTTTTGGAGATCCTTATTAATGAGATTGGTTGAATAGAAGGCTCCTCCTCGTTACCTGATTCATCATAAGAAATAATAGGAGGATATTGGGAAGTCTCTTCCCTTTCATTAGTATTCTCTTCATCTTATATTTGTTTTCTTGTCTTTATGTAATTGGCAATATAAGGATTTTCAATGCAATTCACCGCACAATACATATAAATTTTCTCTAGATCAAAATCAAGAAGTTTATAACGGGCAAATTCTGGAAGATGCTTAGTTATACGTTTCATTTCTTCGTTACCCATAAGCAAACTAAGTTCATTATAATGTGAAAGGGAAATCAAGTCATCACAATTTTTGGACACGGTTAGATCATGAAACAATTTGCATCGGATAGTTAAATGACCCCGTTCATTGCAAAGTTCACAAGTACGGCTAAGAAAATTTAAATTTTCAGCACAAACATCTAGCCTTTCTTGCAACAATTTAGTTTCTAAATGCTTATTCCTCTTGCAATATCTATCTTCCCTATTTGGTGTGTACTTGCAAACCCAATGCACACCACAAAAATTGACATGTTTATAGGAGACATTTTCATCATAACTAGTGCAATCATCATTAGTACTATGGATATTCAAAGAATTCATACTAACAACATTGCAATCATGATCATCATTCACATATTTTATGCCAAGCATTCTATGTAATTCTTCTTCTAGTACTTGAGCACAATTTTCCTTCCCATCATTTTCACGAAAGACATTAAAAAGATGAAGCGTATGAGACAAACTCAATTCCATTTTTTAGTTTTCTTTTATAAACTAAACTAGTGATAAAACAAGAAACAAAAAGATTCGATTGCAAGATCTAAAGTTATACCTTCAAGCACTCACCTCCCCGGCAACGGCGCCAGAAAAGAGCTTGATGTCTACTAGGCAACCTTCTTCTTGTAGACGTTGTTGGGCCTCCAAGTGCAGAGGTTTGTAGGACAGTAGCAAATTTCCCTCAAGTGGATGACCTAAGGTTTATCAATCCGTGGGAGGCATAGGATGAAGATGGTCTCTCTCAAGCAACCCTGCAACCAAATAACAAAGAGTCTCTTGTGTCCCCAACACACCCAATACAATGGTAAATTGTATAGGTGCACTAGTTCGGCGAAGAGATGGTGATACAAGTGCAATATGGATGGTAGATATAGGTTTTTGTAATCTGAAAATATAAAAACAGCAAGGTAGCAAGCGATAAAAGTGAGCGTAAACGGTATTGCAATGCTAGGAAACAAGGCCTAGGGTTCATACTTTCACTAGTGCAAGTTCTCTCAACAATAATAACATAATTGGATCATATAAGTATCCCTCAACATGCAACAAAGAGTCACTCCAAAGTCACTAATAGCGGAGAACAAACAAAGAGATTATTGTAGGGTATGAAACCACCTCAAAGTTATTCTTTCGAATCGATCTATTCAAGAGTTCATACTAGAATAACACCTTAAGATACAAATCAATCAAAACCCTAATGTCACCTAGATACTCCAATGTCACCTCAAGTATCCGCGGGCATGATTATACGATATGCATCACACAATCTCAGATTCATCTATTCAAAGCAACACAAAGAACTTCAAAGAGTGCCCCAAAGTTTCTACCGGAGAGTCAAGACGAAAACGTGTGCCAACCCCTATGCATAGGTTCATGGGCGGAACCCGCAAGTTGATCACCAAAACATACATCAAGTGGATCACGTGATATCCCATTGTCACCACAGATAAGCACGGCAAGACATACATCAAGTGTTCTCAAATCCTTAAAGACTCAATCCGATAAGATAACTTCAAAGGGGAAACTCAACCATTACAAGAGAGTAGAGGGGGAGACACATCATAAGATCCAACTATAATAGCAAAGCTCGCGATACATCAAGATCGTATCACCTCAAGAACACAAGAGAGAGAGAGATCAAACACATAGCTACTGGTACATACCCTCAGCCCCGAGGGTGAACTACTCCCTCCTCATCATGGAGAGCGCCGGGATGATGAAGATGGCACCGGTGAGGGATCCCCCCCTCCGGCAGGGTGCCGGAACAGGGTCCCGATTGGTTTTTGGTGGCTACAGAGGCTTGCGGTGGCGGAACTCCCGATCTATTCTGTTCCCCGATGGTTTTAGGGTATATGGATATATATAGGCGAAATAAGTCGGTCAGGGGAGCCATGAGGGGCCCACGAGGGTGGGGGCGCACCCCGGGGGGCAGGCGCGCCTCCCTACCTCGTGGCCACCTCGAAGCTTCCTTGACTTCAACTCCAAGTCTCCTGGATCACGTTCGTTCCAAAAATCACGCTCCCAAAGGTTTCATTCCATTTGGACTCCGTTTGATATTCCTTTTCTGTGAAACACTGAAACAAGGGGAAAAACAGAAACTGGCACTGGGCTCTGGGTCAATAGGTTAGTCCCAAAAGTAATATAAAAGTGTTTAGTAAAGCCCATAAACATCCAAAACAGATAATATACTAGCATGAATACTTCATAAATTATAGATACGTTGGAGACGTATCAAGGTGCTCCTGGAGGAGATGGTAGTTGTAGGCGGCGTCGGCCTGCGCCTCCCGGAACTGCTCCTGACGCTTTTGCCTCACCGTGTCCATGTATTGGGCACGGGCCTCGCCGATTGTCATGGTGCAATGCACCAGCGAGGATGGCGCGGAGGAGGGGGTTGGCGCCGGATCGTCGACTACCATGTTCTCCATTGGGACGTCGGCGTCCTCCGGTTGCCTGCCGACCAGCCAGTCGGCAGCAATGACTGCCATCTCCTTGTGGTCCGTCGTCCGCCTGCCCCGAAGAGCACTGGAGCGCGAGGAAGCCATGGTGGGCAGTAGTGGTGTGGACGGGAGAAAGGGAACGGAGGCAGATGACTGCGGCTATGACCGGCACAACAGTTTATATAGCAATGGTGGGCGGCGAAGGGACGGACGGGTGGCGCCGGAGTAGCCGCCTCGGCAACCGCTTATCATTAATGTGGGCGGCAAATAGACGGACGGACGGCACTTGCGTCGTTTGAACGCGGAGCAATCGCCTGCACTGGGAAGCGGCGCGGGCGGCGCTCACCGTTTCAGGCGGAAAGCACGCGCGGGTGAGGGAGGCAGTCATGGTGGGCCAAGGCAGCCAGACTCGTGTTTGGCAGTGGGTCGGTCTAGCAGTTGGACATGCTCGCTTGCCAGCGAGCTCGCCGAGCTGAGCGACGACAATCAGACGATGGACGTAGCTTCCGACCTGGAGCCGACGCCACTGTCCAAGCCGGTTCATGCCGTGTTCAACATAGAGTAGGTGCGACTGCACTTCGACGCCCTAATGGCGGAAGAGCTACCAGCGTAGGAGGACCTATGTTGTAACCTCCGTCTCCTCAACAAGCACCGGCGAACAAGCGAACGACAATGCCGCCGCGGACATGTGGCCCTATGATCCTGGCTTCCTGAATGAGCAGCGGGCGCTGTATCAGACCATCCGTAGGGCCCGCGAGGCCCTCTCTGTCGTCCTTCGAGTTGTTGCGCTCGCCGTGGCGCTGCCGTCTCGCATTGTCAACAGACTTGAGGAATGAGGAGATGACTTTACTTGGAGAGGATGACAGTGGAGACCCACGAGAGCCATAGCCGCACGTACGCAAGTGCCTCCTTATTATATACAACTATAATTTTTTTTGCTTCCTCCTGGTTTCTGATATCACGGCCCCACACCATTGTCAACCTATGTAGTCAATAAACGAGAGAATTGCACAAGGAGCGGCCGACAGCTAGGACCAAGCAGCTCGAGCAATATTTGTGTTTTGAGTTTTTCTTGAGTGATGTTTTTGTTGTTGTTCAGAGGAGAGCAGGGTATTAACTGGGCGGGCTGTAGCCCGTCTAGCCCAGGACAGATATCCAGCCCAGATATTAATTTTTTTCAAGCTGAAAATGGCTAGCCCAGCTATACTTTTTTATCCCTAAAAAAAGCTATACTTTTTTTTGAGGAATACCCACACAAGGTCAACTTGTTATTCTCTGCCCCGCTGGGCTGCAAATCTTTCCTAGGAGGGATGCATTAGGCTTAACAAGAAAATGGGCTTTACGAAATAATAAATGGGATGTAATTATTAAAACTGTAACTATAAAAATGCACCAAACACGTAATTATTTTTAAAAAAATATTATTTTTGGATATTGAAAATTTTAATTTCATTAATTTTGCAATATTTCGTTGAATTTTTACGTAATACAAATTTATTTTGAAATTATTTTTAATCTGACTAGAAATTTCGGGATAAAAATATTTCAAATCCCATCAAAATGTGGGAAATTTTATTGAATTCTATTTTGAGCGGTTGGTTGAAATTATTAATCGTTGTCCAAGCTAGAAAATGGGTTGTACTTTTAGCAAACTGTAAATGGGTTGTAGTAAATTCCATTAGAATTCAAAAATGGGTTGTACATTCTTACAAATCGCAAGTGGGCTATATGTTCTCTGCCACACACCTGTGGACCTATAAAGTTGATGTGTCCCCAAAAAAACTAAGTTGACACGTATGCAAGGCTTTGTCAACTTATAGTCAACACACGGTTCTAGCAGAAGTGGCCGTTGGATGTCCATCCAATGGATGTCGTGCTTCTTCTTCGATCTTGGATGTTTTTGCTTCAGCTGCCCAAAAAATAATTCCTCCCCCTGAAATCTGGGGCGCACCATTTCGGAGGCTGACCCGTGGGCCTACTAAGTTGACCCGTACCATGGACTTTGTCAGCTTAGTCAATATAAATGATTCTAGCTGCAGTGACTGTACGATGTCCATCCAACGGCCGTCGTGCTTCTTCAACCTCTGGTCTTCTTGCTACAGCCGCCCAAACCAGCGCCGGCCGTGCCGCCTGGTCCTGCCTCCCGTGTCCGGCTGTGCTGCCACCGCTGGCCATGCCATCCCTCTATACTCACCCACACCTCCTGTTATTCTCCGGCGACGGCAGCCTCACACCGCAGTCGAAGCAGTCAACCCAGGTACTCCCCTCCACGTGGGCATCCACTGTCACGTCTTCCCCGCCTCCGCGTCGTTCCCTTCCTGGGCCTCGCCGTCGTCCACCGCCTTGGTGCTCTCGGCGCGGCGTGGTCAATGTGGTCAACGGAGGACAACCATCGGAAGAGGACTTTAGGTGGTGAGGCTGATAGCTGGACCCACCAGCTACATCTTCGAACACAAGGAAGTGCCTCTTTATTACTCGCAAAATAAAAACGATTCCTCCCCCTGACACCTGGCACCGAGCAGCTATATCTTCGAACGCAAGGAAGTGCGTCCTTATCCTCCCTGACCGCTGGGACCCACCCGGTCAAAGCGTATGTAGCGTTGTCTATCTGGTCACGAACGTGTACGTACATACTGGTCGATCAATCTCTGTGCAAGCATGAACCGTGGCCAAGTAAGTAGTGGCACGTGTCGTTGTAGAGCACCCGACATAGCAGTTCACGCAGTCCTGTCTAAGTCCTATACATGTACGTACAACCACAGGGAAAAATACGGCCACGTACGTACATACGAGCGGGGTCTCGAGCGCGTACTCGCGCATATATATACGGACGGCCAGGGCTTGTGTACATGGAGAGGCAACAGACAACGGCAACGTTGTCCTGTTCATCGGGCAGCGAACCGGCTGGGTCGGAACGGAGAAACAGCGTCCTGTTCATCGAGAGGCAACCGACTGGGTCGGAATGCGTCGTGTTCATCGGAAGCCAACCGGCTTGGACGGAACTGCCGATCAAAATGAGGCATGGCGTACCGCAGAACGGAGGAAACGGCCTTGTGTTCGACCGGCCACGGTCGAAACGGGATCCTGTTCATTGGGAGGGGTCTGGCATACCGCAAAACAAAGGAAACAGACTTCTCTTGGACCTCCTACGGTCGAAACCGGGTCCTGTTGATCGGGAGGGGTGTGCTGTACCGCAAAACAGAGGAAACAGACTTGTGTTGGAGTGCAACGGTCGAAACTGGGGTCCTGTTCATCGGGAGGGGTGTGGCGTACCGCAAAACGGGACTCCACGGGATACTGTTCATCTCCACCGTCGACTGCCTCCACAAGCTACTGTTCATCCACCGTCGACCTCCTCCAGCCTCCACCTACGACTGTTCATCCACAGCGTCTCCCCTCCTGCCTCCACCAGCCACAGTTCATCCACGGGGTCCTGTTCATCCAGCCTGCACCGCTCCTCCACCGGCTACTGTTCAACCAGCCCTCTTCACGGGGTCCTGTTCAACCACCCCTCCACGGGCTACTGTTCATCCAGACCTCCACCGGCTACTGTTCAACCAGCCCTCCACGGGGTCCTGTTAATCCAGCCCTCCACGGGGTCTTGTTCATCCACCCCCAACCGGCTCGATCAGGGTCCTATTCATCCAGCGGCAATAGCCTCTACTACCACGGGGTCCTGTTCATCCCCCCCCCACCGGGAACTATTCATCCAACCCCCCCCCCCAACAAGCTCACTGTTCATCAAGAGGCAACATCGATCGGCTTCAGTTAGCAGCAGTAGCGAAGGAATCGCTCGATCGGGTTCAGTAGCGCGTAGCCTGCAGTGCAATCGCTTGGGTTCAATAGGCGAACGCCTCGCTCGGGTTCAGTTAGAGCCCAACTCCTCGCACCCACGCGTGTACGTGTACGAGAGAAACGCGCATCGCTCGTCCCTGACCACCCACCGTAACCGGGAACTCCCCGATATTTTCCTCGCCCTCGCTTCTACCATGGTTTTTTCCGTCATGGCCGGCCCAAAGAATGTCATGCAGCTGCGTCTCCGGCCCGCCCAGGATGAAAAGCCCATTTTCTGTCATGATTTTTTGTCATAGAAGTAGGAGCCCACCACATCTATTATGATACCGGGTTTTGTCACAATTATCGTCATAGAAGTGTCATAAGCATGACAGAAAAAAATTCGTTCGGCCCAAAATGTGACGGATGTGTGTTTTTTGTAGTGGTCGTTCTCTCTGGGACAGCGCCGGCTCGGGAGGGCCTCCGACCCCTTCTTCCTCCCGGCGGTATTGTGGCCAAGATGCGGACTCCCAACACCGTCTTTGCCACATGCCGACGACCCTCGGGTATATATTCCTTCGGAACTTGCCTTGCTCTACTGCCCCAGCTCCCCACGTGGCTGCGTGTGGATCTTTTTCTATTTCCGTCGGCTGTTCCAAAGCCACCTAGACTTTTGCTATTATTAGATGTAAATCTAGTTCATACAGTCGAATCTAAGAGTTGGTTCAAACAAGGAAGAAAGTGGGAAAGTTGTAGCATGAATCTAGGACATGGTTCTAAGAGGAAACGGGGGGAAGTAGTAGATACTAGCTACCCAACCAGTCTCTTGGTTGAGAAGGCGAAGAAAGCATGGTGGATGGCGAAGGGTGGGAGGAAGTGGACCTGTCTCTTGGTCGAAAAAGGAAAGAAAGTGAGGGGTGTTGGGGGACAATGCAAATGAGAATGAGCAGGTCTAGATTTCCTATGCTCACATAGGAAAATGTCAGCGAGGAGATAAAAAATGGGACAAATGCAGACATGCTACCTGAGTGTTTGCCGCTCTCGGCAACCACATCTGCCTCACCACTTTATGCCCCTGCTGCCCCTATGCCCATATCGCTACCGTTAATGTAAAATCACATGAAGCATTAAGCAATGCCACCTAATGTCACTATTAAGTAATGGTCTAGTGCCGTCGATAAATTGAAGCAATGCCACCACCATTTTATGAAGTGCTTCCGTCTTGATTTATTTCCCATGAAGTGTGTTTTTGCAGTTACACTTAAATCTCACACCGCTAATATTGCTTCATCCCAGTAGAACTGCACAAATTTGATTGCACATTTACTGACCATGTGCTACTCTCATGATAGTAATATTAATGCTATTGTTCTGCATGTTAATCTAGTGGCAGTGTTGATGTGATGTGATGCTACTTACTTAAGGGCACTTGCATATTGTCAATGTAGTGCCAATTATAACACAATAGATTCTGCTGTTAATCATATGCCACTCCAAAAAGTTTTCACTGTTTAAATAAATGTATTTCATATTTGCACAAACAGGGATGTCTGTCTCCATATCGTTTCTATCTGCGCAATCAAAAGTACATAGCTCAGTTTTAGTAGAACTGCACAAAATGATATGGCTATTCCTAGCTGCTGTCGTCTAACCACCCGTCTTCCAGGTATTCCTACATTGGTAGTAACTAGGTAGAATGACCAACACAATCTAAAAGAATCTGATTCATACGTTTTACTTCCTGATTGCAGTGCAGGGATGAGCGGAAACAACTGCATCCTAGTACGGAATGCACTTTCTCCCAGTTCATCCATGGATCAAGGACTAGGTGGCACAGCTGCATGGATGTTTTTGGGACAGGTGCGCAGACAAGAGGCATTGTGGTCTGCTTATTTCTGCAAATAGCGGTGCTTAAATTTAGTGGAACTGCACAAGAAGTTCAGATGGTCAGTACACTACATGGTTCAGTTCAACATTCCAACTGAGAACACAATTATAATCGGTTATTCTAGAATGAGAGAACCTAACACTGGATGATGGCAACAAGAAAAACCAGAGTGAACTCCAGGAAATTAAAGCCTGCCTAGGGAGGCCCTTTGCTAAGAGAAGCCTTGCTAGATTTTTCCTGATTTGTAAACCTTCTCACAACTTTGCCTTTTGCTGTGAACTAGTATATGTTTGTTATGTTGAATGAATGATTGAGACGTATAAAATTGCTTAACTTATGCTTTTCAAGTATTTTATGAAGCCGAGTTGTCGGGGATATCTAGCAACATATGCCAGGGGGTGGCTTATCATGGATGGGGACAAGAGTACGTCGCCGGGCTCTAGAAGCGGGAGTGAGCGAGACCGCATACGCCTGCGAATCTTACCCAGGTTCGAGGCTCTCCGTGGAGACAACACCCCTTGTCCTACTCTGCAGGGTCTCCGCATGATGACTATCGTCAATAGAGTAGCTACAAGATTGTTCCTTGAGTTGTTTGGCTAGAGGAGGAAGAAGGGCAAGGCTAGCTCTACTCCTCTCTCTATGTGTGTGTGTATGATCTCTAGGGTTCTGAACCCCTTGCATGGGGAAGCCTGGGGAGGTTTATATAGGCCTACCCCCAGGGGACAATGGTAATCCGGCCGGGTGTAGGACCCGACCATCAGTGTCTTTGGGCGCCGGCTTTTCCGCTGGCTGCTGGGGCCCACTGTCGGTGTCAAAACCGGCGGATCTCGGGTAGGGGGTCCCGAACTGTGCGTCTAAGGCGGATGGTAACATGAGGCAGGGGACACAATGTTTACCCAGGTTCGGGCCCTCTCGATGGAGGTAATACCCTACTTCCTGCTTGATTGATCTTGATGATATGAGTATTACAAGAGTTGATCTACCACGAGATCGTAGAGGCTAAACCCTAGAAGCTAGCCTATGGTATGATTGTTGTTGTCCTACGGACTAAACCCTCCGGTTTATATAGACACCGGAGGGGGCTAGGGTTACACAGAGTCGGTTACAAGGGAGGAGATCTACATATCCGTATCGCCAAGCTTGCCTTCCACGCCAAGGAGAGTCCCATCCGGACACGGGACGAAGTCTTCAATCTTGTATCTTCATAGTCCAACAGTCCGGCCAAAGGATATAGTCCGGCTGTCCGAGGACCCCCTAATCCAGGACTCCCTCACCCGCCGCTTGGTGGGTCCTGCTGGCTGCCATGATCTCGGCCGACGGGTAGGGCTTGCCGCCTGCGGGCCACGTTGACTGCTTTATACTGTAGCCTTGCCCCTGATGACGGAGGCTTTGTCAGGGGGGCGTGGCTACAATCCCGCCGCCTGGCGGGCGCTCACTGTAGCCACACCCCGTCTCATCTAGTTAATGGCGCGCAGACTCCGAGGGGGAGGAGGGTCGCCTGCTAGGAGTCGGCCCGCCCTTGTTGCCGCCTGCTTGGGGTTCGCCGCCTTCTCGTAGCTCGCGGACAGGTAGGGCCCGCCGCCTGCGGGCCTTACCAACCGCCCGTCGTGGGAGCGTGGCTCCCTCTGACGTAGGTGATGTCATGGGTCGCGTGGCAACAGTGCCACGCCGAGCGAGAGGTGTCCGCTTGGTACACCGCACTGTGGCCACGCTCCGCCCTGGATTTGGGGGTGGCAGGTCGCACTGTAGCCATGCCCCGTCTCGTCGCGGTAATGGGGTGCAAACTTTGAGGGGACGAGGGGCCGCTTGCCAGGAGTCGGCTCCGTTGTGGCCGCCTTCTGACGTCCTGCCATCCTCCAACAGCCGGCTTCTCAGACCAGCCGGCCCAAGAAGCCAGCCGTACGTCCGGGAGCTGTGAGGGGCGCAGCTAGCCCTGATGTCTTGAAATACCATGGGGGGCTGTTGAGGCTACCCGTGGTCATTTACTCCGACAGTAGTCCCCGAAGCTGGTGGGGCGCCACGGCTGAAATCAAGGAGCCTCAGCAGCTTCCTACTCTGAGTGTTTTGGTAATCTTGCTTCATCCGTCTTCTGAAGATGCCGACTATTAGGAGCCGGCCAATGCCAGGCCGACAGCCTGGTGAATTCGAATCGTCGAGGTGGGGGTCGGGTGGTGCGTCAGCCGGGTGACAGGCTTGCCGCCCGTTGCTCGCTCGCCACGCGGCGCCAGCAGACCAGGCCGGCCTGCCAGCCCACGTGCGCGATGGGACATCGCCGCAGGCCCGGGCCCGCCACTACAGGGCCTCGGCGCGCACGTGGATCCGCTGCGGCGGAGGCGAACGGTTGCCCTTCCGGGGCTCATTAACCGTGTGCCATAAAGGCGCGGGATACGCGGGGTTGTGCAGGTCGTGGGTGCAGTTAATCCCACGTTCCCCCATGCTTGCCCCCTCGGCTCCGCCATCGCGGGCCTATAAGTAGGGGGAGGAGGGGGCGGCAGAGCGCACGCGCGCCCTCCTCGCCCTTCATCCTCTTCTTCTTCTCTCTTGCTGTCATCGTGCCCTCTCTCGCTGCCGGAGCACAACCGCAGCCCGCTGTCGCTGGACTTCTCCGCATCGCCGCGGCTTCGTCCTCGCGCAGCCACCTCGCGCCGCCACCGAGCAACCTAGCACATGGCGCACGGCGGCCGCTCCGGCGACTGGGACGGCTCCAACGTCCACGACGACCACCTAGAGTTCCTCTGCCAAACGTGACGGCTTCCCCGCGCGTCGCACGTGAAGGTGCGTGTTCCTCCCATCGCGGAGATCTTGCCGGCGTCGGCGGACGGCAAGCGCGTTGTCTTCCGGTCGCACTTCCTCTGCGGCTTTGGCCTGCCGGCGAGAGGCTAACTCCGCTCGTTCCTCGTCTTCTACAGAGTGCAGGCCCACCATCTCACACCGAACACGGTGGTGCTGCTCTCCGCCTTCGTCACCCTCTGCGAGGGGTATCTTGGCGTTCTCCCCTTGCTCGAGCTGTGGGGGGAGCTTTTCTACCTCAAGCTCGGCACCGCCGCCAAGGACGAGGCGACCCAGTGCGGAGCCTGCATCGCGGTGCGTCGCTCGGGCTCCGGTGTCTGCTTACCGACTCTCGCCCTACTGCAGTCGGCCAAGCTGTGGCGAAAATCGTACTTCTACGTCGAGAACATCCACTCGTCACGGGACTATGTCAACTTGCCGGCTTATGCAGCCGGCCCGCCTGTTGAGCCCCGCACCAACTGGAAGTTCCGGTCGAAGAATCTGTCGGCTGCCTCCTCCACCGCTCTCACCCAGCTCCAGGAGATGACAGAGTCGGAGGGCCTCAAGGCCTCGGATCTACTGGCCGCCTTCGTGGAGCGCCGGATGCTACCTCTTCAAGCCCGGCCCCACATAATCAGTAACATGAGTGGGCGTCGGGACCCATGCCGGATGTCCACCAAGGTGCTGCCGGACACGGAGGTGGTCCGGATGGTGAACTTCTTCTCCGACTACAAGCTCTCGGAGACGGAGTGGCGTTTGGCAAGCCGCCGTATAGCCGTGCTAACCCGCCGCCTGCGGTAAGTCTTCTGGTTCTCTTTTTCTTTGCTTGCCCGGATTTCTTCTTGCCGCCTAACCAACCGGTTGTGGTGCAGCGCTTCGCGGGCCAGTTGGCAACTAACGCACTGGCCCCAGGTCATCAGTACCTGGCGGACCAGGCGAAAAGCGACATGGACGACCCCGAGCTGCGGGCGGCCGCCATGGAGGAGGACGACACCGCAGGAGGCGGCGGCTCCTCAGGAGGTGGCCTCAGGGAGTTGCCGGACGACGGCGAGGAGGATGACGAGCCACGCCGCACCCTTGGCACTAACATGACAGGTGCCAGCTCCTCGGCCACGCCGACTGCAGCAGCCGGCGCGCCGAAGTGTCGGGCCAATGCCGGGTTGTTCGGCAGTCGGCCCAAGAAGACCAAGACCTTGGCTGCCGCAACCAAGCAGCAAGAGGCCGCCGCGAAAGCGGCCCTCTTCCAGAAGGGCCCAAAGCAACGCCTGCTGGTGTCCGCGAAAACTCTGTTGAATGCTGGCCAAGAGCCTTTTGCTATGTAAATTAATTATTCTCGCGCAAGCTTGTGCTCTGCTGGGTTCTAACTTGGTTTTGTCTTTCTGTTCTCTATTGTGTATGCTGCTGCTCGGCGCTGCACCTGTCGGGCCAGGATCTCGTCGGCTGGTAGCTCTCCGCTCACCAGGAAGTTGTGGATGAGCTGCTGATACGTCTCCAATGTATCTATAATTTATGAAGTATTCATACTGTTTTATTATCATTCTTGGATGTTTTACAATCATTTTGTAGCAACTTTATCTCATTTTTTGGGACTAACCTATTGACCCAGTGCCCAGTGTCAGTTGTTGTTTTTTGCTTGTTTTTTACATCACGGGAAATCAATACCAAACGGAGTCCAAATGCAATGAAACTCCACGGAGATTTTTTTATGGACCAGAAGACATCCATTGTGCCAGAGCAGCACCTTGGGGGTGCCCCAAGGGGGCACAACCCACCAGGGCGCGCCTGGGGGGCCAGGCGCGCCCAGGTGGGTTGTGCCCACCTCGGTGGCCTCCCGCACCCCCTCTTTACCCTATAAATTCCCAAAAATTCCAGAAACCCTCGGGGTTAACCTAGATCAGAAGTTCCGCTGCCGCAAGGCTCTGTATCCACGAAAACCAATCTAGACCTTGTTCCGGCACCCTGCCGGAGGGGGGAATCATTACCGGTGGCCATCTTCATCATCTCGGCGGCCACCACGATAAGGAGGGAGTAGTCCATCCTCGGGGCTGAGGGCTTTTACCAGTAGCTATGTGTTTAATCTCTCTCTCTCTCGTGATCTATATCATGGGTTGTGTTAACATAGATGGGTCATATGATGTTTCTCCCCTCTATACTCTTGTTGTGATGAATTGAATCTTTACCCTTTGAAGTTTTGTATTGTCGGATTGAATATTCAGATATGAGAACACATGATGTACGTCTTGCGGTATGAATACTTAAGGTGACAATGGGGTATCGTATTGATACACTTGATGTATGTTATGGCACTCAACTTGCGGATTCCCGAGGTGACATTGGGATAATCTATGCATAGGTTTATTATCTTTTCTCCGATAGAAACTTTGGGGTCTCTTTCTAGTTCTTTGTTTGGATCGAGTATTATGAATAGGAATTTGCTTTGGTGTTATTTTAGTACGAACTCTTGATTAGATCGATCGGAAAGAATAGCTTGCGTTATTTTAGTATGAACTTTAGGATAGATCGAATGGCAAGAATAGCTTTGAGGTGGTTTCGTACCCTACAAACAATTTCTATCTTTTGTTCTCCGCTAATAGGAACTCAAGAGTGATTCTTTATTGCGCTTTGAGGGATGGTTATATTATCCAACTATGTTAGCACTGTTGAGAGATTGCACTAGCGAAAGTACGGACCCTAGGCCTTGTTTTCAAGCATTGCAATACCGTTTTCGTGCCCGTTTACTATTTTCTACCTTGCTGTTTTTATTTATTCATATTATAAAAATATATTTCTACCATCAATATTACACTTTTTTACCATCTCTTCGCCGAACTAGTGCACCTATATAATTTGCCATTGTATTGGGTGTGTTGGGGACACAAGAGATTTCTTGTATTTGGTTGCAGGGTCGTTTGAGAGAGACCATCTTCATCCTACACCTCTCACAGATTGATAAACCTTAGGTCATCCACTTGAGGGAAAATTGCTACTGTCCTACAAAACTCTGCGCTTGGAGGCCCAACACGTGTCTACAAGAATAAAGTTGCGTAGTAGACATCAAGCTCTTTTCTGGTGCCATTGCTGGGGAGGTGAGTGCTTGAAGGTATATTTTTAGATCTTGCAATTAAATCTTTTAGTTTCTTTTTTATCACTAGTTTGGTTTATTAAAGAAGACCACATAAAATGGAACTGAGGTTGCATCATATTATTGATCATCTTTACAATATCTTTCGTGAAAATGATAGAAAGGAAAATTGTGCTCAGTTGATAGAAGAAGAATTCAATAGAATGTTTGGTATAAATGATGAGCATGATTGCAATGTTGTTAGTATGAATTCTTTGAATATCCATGATGCTAATGATATGCAAAGCCATAAGCTTGTGGATGCTATGTTTGATGAAGATGATATTTTTAGGCCCCCAAGATTTGATGTGCAAATTTTTTATAATGATTGCATACCTCCTATTTATGATGATTATAATGATGAAAGTGGATTTGGAGAGGTCATGACTTTATTTAGTGATGAATCCACCATTTTGGATGAGGCTTCAATTGACTATGATAACAAAGTTGCTATCTATGATGATTATGGTGATGACATGTATGCTATAAAGAATAATGGTAACCATGAAACTTGTCATCATGATTTTAATTTTCACTCTCATGATAGTTATTTTGCTGAGTTTGCTCCCACCAATATTCATGAGAATAAATTTGCTTATGTGGAGAGTAATAAAATTTCCATGCTTGTAGATCATGAAAAGAATGCTTTATGTGATAGTTATATTGTTGAATTCATTCATGATGCTACTGAAAATTATTATGAGAGAGGAACATTTGCTTGTAGGTATTGCAATAATATCGAGTTTCCTCTCTATGTGTTGAAAATATTTAAGTTATGCTTGTTTTGCCTTCCTATGCTAGTTGATTCTTGCTCCCATAGATTGTTTGCTCACAAAATCCCTATGCATAGGAAAAGGGTTAGGCTTAAATTTGCTTGCCATGTGTTTCATGATGCTCCCATTGTGCTTCAATTCTTATCCTTAATGTGAGCATCATTGAAATCATCATGCCTAGCTAAAAGGCATTAAAGAAAAGCGCTTGTTGGGAGACAACCCAACACTTTTACCTACTGTTTTTGTGTGTTCACATGATTATGCTACTATATTGATCATGTTTTATTGCTTTTGTTTCAATAAAGTGCCAAGTAAAGCCTTTGGGATCTTGTTGGGTGATAGTTGATTTGATCTTGCTGAAAAACAAAACAAAAATTGCGCTCATGAAAATAATTCCCATTCTTAACATAAGAGTGATTTTGAGTTGATTATTTTTGCAGAAGATTAATATACAAATTTCTCATGTGGTCTAATTGTTTCAGAATTTTTGGAGTAGCATAAGTATGGTTATTCTACAGATCATTACAGATTGTTCTGTTTTTGACAGATTATGTTTTCAATGCATAGTTTGCTTGCTTCCTAGTTTCTATGGCTTATATTGCTCAATATAAATTGTCGAAATGATATGATACAGTAGGCATTGTGTGGAAACAATAATGAATATTGTCTTTGAGAGTACCAAAGTGAAATGGTTTGCTCTTTATCATACTAACCTATCTCATGAAGTTTTGTTAAGTTTTGTGTGATTGAAGTTTTCAAGTTTTGGGTGAGATATCGATATGAGGAGAATAAGGAGTGACAAGGCCCTAAGCTTGGGGATGCCCAAGGCACCCCAAGTTAATATCCAAGAAATATCCAAGCAACTAAGCTTGGGGATGCCCCGGAAGGCATCCCCTCTTTCGTCTTCAACATTATCGGTAACCTCACTTGGAGCTATGTTTTCATTCATCACATGATATGAGTTTTACTTGGAGCGTCAATTTATTTTGTTAGGATTATTTGCTTTTATTTAGAATAATGGTTTCCATCTTTTATTTCAATAAAAGTGGCATTGATAGCCTTTGCCATGCTTATTTTACAAGTCTATATGTTGCTGTTTGAAAACAGAAAGTTTACCACCGTTGCAAAAATTCCCTAGAAAAGTCAGAATGTGATAAAATGTTGAAACTTTTTGCAAAATAAGCTCTGATAAATTTTCTACAGTGTGGCAAATTTTCATAACTTTTAGAGTTAGGGAAGTATTGATACTCTTGCATTCTTTACATATTGTACTTTTTTGGCAGATTGCTGTTATGTTTGCATATTTTTGCTTGTTTAATGATTCTATTTGAGGATAGGAGTATTAAATATGCAGAGGCATTTAGTATGCAATGTTGAATAATAATTTTAGTGATTTGCTACAGTGGAGAATGATAAGGTTCTTGCATTGGTTTATACTAACTTATCTCACGAGTTGTTGTTGAGTTTTGCGTGGATGAAGCTTTGGAGATTTAGGAAAACCGTGATATGAGAGGAACTAAGGAGACACAAAATCTCAACCTTGGGGATGCCCAAGGCATCCCAATATGATATTGTTGGGGAACGCAGTAATTTCAAAAAAAATCCTACGCACACGCGGGATCATGGTGATGCATAGCAACGAGAGGGGAGAGTGTTGTCCACGTACCCTCGTAGACCGAAAGCGGAAGCGTTAGCACAACGCGGTTGATGTAGTCGTACGTCTTCACGATCCGACCGATCAAGTACCGAACGCACGGCACCTTCGAGTTCAGCACACGTTCAGCCCGATGACGTCCCTCGAACTCCGATCCAGCCGAGTGTTGAGGGAGAGTTTCGTCAGCACGACGGCGTGGTGACGATGATGATGTTCTACCGACGCAGGGCTTCGCCTAAGCACCGCTACAGCATTATCGAGGTGGACTATGGTGGAGGGGAGCACCGCACACGGCTCAAGATCAAACGATCAATTGTGTCTCTATGGGGTGCCCCCCTGCCCCCGTATATAAAGGAGCAAGGGAGGAGGAGGCCGGCCCTAGGAGGGGCGCACCAAAGGAGTAGGATTCCTACTCCTAGTTGGAGTAGGTTTCCTCCTTTCCTAGTCCAACTAGGAGAAGGGGGGAAAGGGGGGAAGAGGAGAAGGAAGGGAGAGGGGGGCAGCGCCCCAAACCCCTTGTCCAATTCGGACTGAGCTTGGGAGGGGCGCGCGCCACCTCCTGGCTGCTGCCTCTCCTTCCCACTAAGGCCCATTAAGACCCAATACTTCTTTCCCGTATTCCCGTAACTCCCTGGTACTCCGAAAAATACCCGAATCACTCGGAACCTTTCCGATGTCCGAATATAGTCGTCCAATATATCGATCTTTACGTCTCGACCATTTCGAGACTCCTCGTCATGTCCCCGATCTTATCCGGGACTCCGAACTACCTTCGGTACATCAAAACACATAAACTCATAATATAACCGTCATCGGAACTTTAAGCATGCGGACCCTACGGGTTCGAGATCTATGTAGACATGACCGAGACACGTCTCCGGTCAATAACCAATAGCGGAACCTGGATGCTCATATTGGCTCCCACATATTCTACGAAGATCTTTATCGGTCAGACCGCATAACAACATACGTTGTTCCCTTTGTCATCGGTATGTTACTTGCCCGAGATTCGATCGTCGGTATCTCAATACCTAGTTCAATATCGTTACCGGCAAGTCTCTTTACTCGTTCCGTAATACATCATCCCGCAACTAACTCATTAGTTGCAATGCTTGCAAGGCTTAAGTGATGTGCATTACTGAGTGGGCCCAGAGATACCTCTCCGACAATCGGAGTGACAAATCCTAATCTCGAAATACGCCAACCCAACAAGTACCTTCGGAGACACCTGTAGAGCACCTTTATAATTACCCAGTTACATTGTGACGTTTGGTAGCACACAAAGTGTTCCTCCGGTAAACGGGAGTTGCATAATCTCATAGTCATAGGAACATGTATAACTCATGAAGAAAGCAATAGCAACATACTAAACGATCAAGTGCTAAGCTAACGAAATGGGTCAAGTCAATCACATCATTCTCCTAATAATGTGATCCCGTTAATCAAATGACAACTCTTTGTCCATGGCTAGGAAACATAACCATCTTTGATCAACGAGCTAGTCAAGTAGAGGCATACTAGTGACACTCTGTTTGTCTATGTATTCACACATGTATCATGTTTCCGGTTAATACAATTCTAGCATGAATAGTAAACATTTATCATGGAATAAGGAAATAAATAATAACTTTATTATTGCCTCTAGGGCATATTTCCTTCAGTCTCCCACTTGCACTAGAGTCAAGAATCTAGTTCACATCGCCATGTGATTTAACACCAATAGTTCACATCACCATGTGATTAACACCCATAGTTCACATCGTCATGTGACCAACACCCAAAGGGTTTACTAGAGTCAATAATCTAGTTCACATTGCTATGTGATTAACACCCAAAGAGTACTAAGGTGTGATCATGTTTTGCTTGTGAGAGAAGTTTAGTCAACGGGTCTGCCACATTCAGATCCGTATGTATTTTGCAAATTTCTATGTCAACAATGCTCTGCATGGAGCTACTCTAGCTAATTGCTCCCACTTTCAATATGTATCCAGATTGAGACTTATAGTCATCTGGATCAGTATCAAAATTTGCATCGACGTAACCCTTTACGACGAACCTTTTTGACAATACGTAACCCTTTATGCTTTGCAGAATAATTCTACATTATTTCCGATCAACAATTGTCATTCACAGATACTTATCAGAAATGTTGTAGTGCTCCCACTCACTTTCTTGTAAATACAGGCTTCACCGCAAGTCTGCATAAAACTATATCCTTTGATCAACTTATCAAAGCATATATTCCAACTCCGAGATGCTTGCACCAGTCCATAGATGGATCCCTGGAGCTTGCATATTTTGTTAGCACCTTTAGGATTGACAAAACCTTCTGGTTGCATCATATACAACTCTTCTTTAATAAATCCATTAAGGAATGCAGTTTTGTTTATCCATTTGCCAGATTTCATAAAATGCGGCAACTGCTAACATGATTCGGACAGACTTAAGCATAGATACGAGTGAGAAACTCTCATCGTAGTCAACACCTTGAACTTGTCGAAAACCTTTTTGCGACAATTCTAGCTTTGTAGATAGTAACACTACTATCAGCGTCCGTCTTCCTCTTGACGATCCATTTAATCTCAATGGCTCGCCGATCATTTGGGCAAGTCAATCAAAGTCCATACTTTGTTCTCATACATGGATCCCATCTCAGATTTCATAGCCTCAAACCATTTCGCGGAATCTGGGCTCACCATCGCTTCTTCATAGTTCGTAGGTTCGTCATGGTCAAGTAACATGATCTCCAGAACAGGATTACCGTACCACTCTGGTGCGGATCTTACTCTGGTTGACCTATGAGGTTCGGTAGTAACTTGATCTGAAGTTTCATGATCATCATCATTAGCTTCCTCACTAATTGGTGTAGGTGTCACAGGAACCGGTTTCTGTGATGAACTACTTTCCAATAAGGGAGCAGGTATAGTTACCTCATTAAGTTCTACTTTCCTCCCACTCACTTCTTTCGAGAGAAACTCCTTCTCTAGAAAGGATCCATTCTTAGCAACGAATGTCTTGCCTTCGGATCTGTGATAGAAGGTGTACCCAACTGTCTCCTTTGGGTATCCTATGAAGACACATTTCTCCGATTTGGGTTTGAGCTTATCAAGATGAAACTTTTTCACATAAGCATCGCAACCCCAAACTTTAAGAAACAACAACTTTGGTTTCTTGCCAAACCACAGTTCATATGGTGTCGTCTCAACGGATTTAGATGGTGCCGTTTTAACGTGAATGCATCTGTCTCTAATGCATAACCCCAAAACGATAGTCGTAAATCGGTAAGAGACATCATAGATTGTACTATATTCAATAAAGTACGATTATGACGTTCCGACACACCATTATGCTGTGGTGTTCCAGGTGGCATGAGTTTGTGAAACTATTCCACATTGTTTTAATTGAAGGCCAAACTCGTAACTCAAATATTTTACCTCTACGATCATATCGTAGAAACTTTTATTTTTGTTACGATGATTCTGCACTTCACTCTGAAATTCTTTGAACTTTTCAAATATTTCAGACTTGTGTTTCATCAAGTAGATATACCCATATCTGTTCAAATCATCTGTGAAGGTCAGAAAATAACGATACCCACCGCGAGCCTCAACAGTCATCGGATCGCATACATCAGTATGTATTATTTCCAATAAGTCAGTTGCTCACTCCATTGTTCCGGAGAACGGAGTCTTAGTCATCTTGCCCATAAGGCATGGTTCGCAAGCATCAAGTGATTCCAAAAGCCCATCAGCATGGAGTTTCTTCAAGCGCTTTACACCAATATGACCTAAACGGCAGTGCCACAAATAAGTTGCACTATCATTGTTAACTTTGCATCTTTTGGCTTCAATATTATGAATATGTGTATCACTACGATCGAGATCCAACGAACCATTTTCATTGGGTGTGTAACCAGATAATGTTTTATTCATGTAAACAGAACAACAATTATTCTCTGACTTTAATGAATAACCGTATTGCAATAAACATGATCAAATCATATTCATGCTCAACGCAAACACCAAATAACACTTATTTAGGTTCAAGACTTATCCCGAAAGTATAGGGAGTGTGCGATGATGATCATATCAATCTTGGAACCACTTCCAACTCACATCGTCACTTCATCCTTAACTAGTTTCTGTTCATTATGCAACTCCCGTTTCGAGTTACTACTTTTTAGCAACTGAACCAGTATCAAATATCGAGGGGTTGCTACAAACACTAGTAAAATACACATCAATAATTTGTATATCAAATATACCTTTGTTCACTTTGCCATCCTTCTTATCCGCCAAATACTTGGGGTAGTTCTGCTTCCAGTGACCAGTTCCTTTGCAGTAGAAGCACTCAGTCTCAGGCTTAGGTCCAGACTTGGGCTTCTTCACTTGAGCAGCAACTTGCTTGCCGTTCTTCTTGAAGTTCCCCTTCTTCCCTTTGCCCTTTTCTTGAAACTAGTGGTCTTGTTAACCATCAACACTTGATGCTCTTTTCTTGATTTCTACCTTCGCCGATCTCAGCATCGGGAAGAGCTCGGGAATTACTTTCGTCATCCCTTGCATATTAGAGTTCATCACGAAGTTCTACTAGCTTGGTGATGGTGACTAGAGAATTCTGCCAATCACTATTTTATCTGGAAGATTAACTCCCACTTGATTCAAGCGATTGTAGTACCTAGACAATCTGAGCACATGCTCACTGCATGAGCTATTCTCCTCCATCTTTTAGCTATAGAACTTGTTGGAGACTTCATATCTCTCAATTCGGGTATTTGCTTGAAATATTAACTTCAACTCCTGGAACATCTCATATGGTCCATGATGTTCAAAACATCTTTGAAGTCCCGATTCTAAGCCGTTAAGCATGGTGCACTAAACTATCAAGTAGTCATCATATTTCAACTTAGTTCATGGATCCAATCCGCATCATTGCTACTAACATCTTTCAACTTAGTTTTCTCTAGGAACATATCAAAATAAAACAGGGAAGCTAAACGCGAGCTATTGATCTACAACATAGATATGCTAATACTACCAGGACTAAGTTCATGATAAATTAAAGTTCAATTAATCATATTACTTAAGAACTCCCACTTAGATAGACATCCCTCTAATCCTCTAAGTGATCACGTGATCCAAATCAACTAAACCATGCCCGATCATCACGTGAGATGGAGTAGTTTCAATGGTGAACATCACTATGTTGATCATATCTACTATATGATTCACGCTCGACCTTTCGGTCTCAGTGTTCCGAGGCCATATCTGTTATATGCTAGGCTCGTCAAGTTTAACCTGAGTATTCCGCGTGTGCAACTGTTTTGCACCCGTTGTATTTGAACGTAGAGCCTATCACACCCGATCATCACGTGGTGTCTCAGCACGAAGAACTTTCGCAACGGTGCATACTCAGGGAGAACACTTATACCTTGATAATTTAGTGAGAGATCATCTTATAATGCTACCGTCAATCAAAGCAAGATAAGATGCATAAAAGATAAACATCACATACAATCAATATAAGTGATATGATATGGCCATCATCATCTTGTGCTTGTGATCTCCAGCTTCGAAGCACCGTCATGATCACCATTGTCACCGGCGCGACGCCTTGATCTCCATCGTAGCATCGTTGTCGTCTCGCCAACTTATGCTTCTACGACTATCGCTACCGCTTAGTGATAAAGTAAAGCATTACAGGGCGTTTGCATTGCATACAATAAAGGGACAACCATATGTCTCCTGCCAGTTGCCGATAACTCGGTTAAAAAAACATGATCATCTCATACAATAAAATATAGCATCATGCCTTGACCATATCACATCACAACATGCCTTGCAAAAACAAGTTAGACGTCCTCTACTTTGTTGTTGCAAGTTTTACGTGGCTGCTACGGGCTTAGCAAGAACCGTTCTTACCTACGCATCAAAACCACAACGATAGTTTGTCAAGTTGGTGATGTTTTAACCTTCGCAAGGACCGGGCGTAGCCACACTCGGTTCAACTAAAGTTGGGGAAACTGATACCCGCCAGCCACCTGTGTGCAAAGCACGTCGGTAGAACCAGTCTCGCGTAAGCGTACGCGTAATGTCGGTCCGGGCCGCTTCCTCCAACAATACCGCCGAACCAAAGTATGACATGCTGGTAAGCAGTATGACTTATATCGCTCACAACTCACTTGTGTTCTACTCGTGCATATAACATCAACGCATAAAACCAGGCTCGGATGCCACTGTTGGGGAACGCGGTAATTTCAAAAAAATTCCTACGCACACGCAGGATCATGGTGATGCATAGCAACGAGAGGGGAGAGTGTTGTCCACATACCCTCGTAGACCGAAAGCGGAAGCGTTAGCACAACGCGGTTGATGTAGTCGTACGTCTTCACGATCCGACCGATTAAGTACCGAACGCACGACACCTCCGAGTTCAGCACACGTTCAGCCCGATGACGTCCCTCGAACTCCGATCCAGCCGAGTGTTGAGGGAGAGTTTCGTCAGCACGACGGCGTGGTGACGATGATGATGTTCTACCGACGCAGGGCTTCGCCTAAGCACCGCTACAGTATTATCGAGGTGGACTATGGTGGTCCAATTCGGACTGGCCTTGGGAGGGGCGTGCGCCACCTCCTTGCTGCTGCCTCTCCTTCCCACTAAGGCCCATTAAGGCCCAATACTTCTTTCCCGTATTCCCATAACTCCCTGGTACTCCGAAAAATAACCGAATCACTCGGAACATTTCCGATGTCCGAATATAGTCGTCCAATATATCGATCTTTACGTCTCGACCATTTCAAGACTCCTCGTCATGTCCCCGATCTCATCCGGGACTTCGAACTACCTTCGGTACATCAAAACACATAAACTCATAATATAACCGTCATCGAAATTTTAAGCGTGCGGACCCTACGGGTTCAAGAACTATGTAGACATGACCGAGACACGTCTCCGGTCAATAACCAATAGCGGAACATGGATGCTCATATTGGCTCCCACATATTCTACGAAGATCTTTATCGGTCAGACCGCATAACAACATACGTTGTTCCCTTTGTCATCGGTATGTTACTTGCCCGAGATTCGATCGTCGGTATCTCAATACCTAGTTCAATCTCGTTACCGGCAAGTCTCTTTACTCGTTCCGTAATACATCATCCCGCAACTAACTCATTAGTTGCAATGCTTGCAAGGCTTAAGTGATGTGCATTACCGAGTGGGCCCAGAGATACCTCTCCGACAATCGGAGTGACAAATCCTAATCTCGAAATACGCCAACCCAACAAGTACCTTCGGAGACACCTGTAGAGCACCTTTATAATCACCCAGTTACATTGTGACGTTTGGTAGCACACAAAGTGTTCCTCTGGTAAACGGGAGTTGCATAATCTCATAGTCATAGGAACATGTATAAGTCATGAAGAAAGCAATAGCAACATACTAAACGATCAAGTGCTAAGATAACGGAGTGGGTCAAGTCAATCACATCATTCTCCTAATGATGTGATCCCGTTAATCAAATGACAACTCTTTGTCCATGGCTAGGAAACATAACCATCTTTGATCAACGAGCTAGTCAAGTAGAGGCATACTAGTGACACTCTGTTTGTCTATGTATTCACACATGTATCATGTTTCCGGTTAATACAATTCTAGCATGAATAATAAACATTTATCATGGAATAAGGAAATAAATAATAACTTTATTATTGCCTCTAGGGCATATTTCCTTCAAATATTTCAAGAAGTCTCAAGCATCTAAGCTTGGGGATGCCCCGGTAGGCATCCCACCTTTTTTCAACAACAATTATCGGTTAGTATCGGTTGAGCCTAAGTTTTTCCTTCTTCACATGAGTTGTGCTATCCTTGAAATGTCATTTTATTTTGTTCTTGCTTGTTGTTTCAATAAAATACTTAGATCTGAAAGTTTTTCAATAAAATAGAATCCTCAAATAGTTGCCCCGGAGGCTAGATAAGCGGCATTCACATCCCGTCAACGAAGCTCTTTTTCTATCGAATTACTCTTGTGCTTCACTTATATCCTATGAGTAAATTTTTGAATAAATTGAATGTCATGACGTTGAAATTATATCATGCCTAGTGGTAGGTTCACATTGGGTTTAGAAATTGAAATCTTTTGAGGCTTGACAATCACAGTATTGGTCATCCAAGCAATTCACGAATAATTAGTAGAAGGAAGAGAACTTTCACATGCAAATATACCATCCTGGAAATCTTTTGTGATTGTGAGCCCCCATCAAAATATTATATGCCAAAATTGTTGACGTTGGACAAGGAAGAAAACATAATGATTTATGTTTGTTCATATTCACATAGAAGTTATATTATCATAGATCCTTTAACATGTGGTGCTTGCCCCTCATCTTTGCTAGCCAAAAATTCCGCACCAAGTAGAGATACTACTTGTGCATCCAAAAAACCCTTAAACCCAAATCTTATCTTCAAGAGTCCACCATACCTACCTAAGGATTGAGCAAGATCCTTCAAGTAAGTTGTCATCGGTGCAATAAGGCAATAAAAATTGCTTCTAAAAGTGTTAGAATATTTAGTATAAGAGAAAATTGAGCGTTGTACGAACTTGTGATGGCAAAGCAATAAAATTAACGGGCTGCATAATAAAGGTTGCTATCATAAGGGGCAATATAATGTGACGTTCTTTTGAACTAAAGGGTTGAGCATGCAAACAAATAAGCCAATGGCAACCTCTGCTTCCCTCTGCGAAGGGACTATCTTTTACTTTTCAGTATTTACTTTTATGCAAAGAGTCAAAGTTATTCTCTCTATTCCTTTTTATTTTTCTCTTTTGGCAAGCATCATGTGGTGAGGAAAGATCTAGGCACATATGTACAGTTGAATATGGGTAGCATGAGTTATTATTGTTGACATCACCCTTGAGGTGAATACGTCGGGAGGCAAAACAATAAGCCCCTGTCTTTCTATGTGTCCGGTTGAAACGTTTTGCTCATCTGTATGCGGTGAGTGTTAGCAATCATAGAAGACTATATGATGGTTGAGTATGTGGAGCTCTTACTTAAACTCTGTTGAATAAGTTGAATTGCAATTGCTTGGTGACAAAGAACATAGGTTGTTGAGTTTCAAGAGAGTTCATTTTTGAACCTTAACATGTGAATTGGTTGCTACTATAACATGAGAAGTTTTATAAAGAATTGTTGTTATGATGCTAGGAAAAGTGATTGAAATTGTCATTGATCAAACTTGTGCACTTTGATAGCATTCACACTTCATAAATTATTTCTTTTATCATTTACCTACTCGAGGACGAGTAGGAATTAAGCTTGGGGATGTAGATACGTCTCCAACGTATCTATAATTTATGAAGTATTCATGCTATTTTATTATCATTCTTGGATGTTTTACAATCATTTTATTGCAAGTTTATATCATTTTTTGGGACTAACCTATTGACCCAGTGCCCAGTGCCAGTTGCTATTTTTTGCTTGTTTTTTACATCGCTGGAAATCAATACCAAACGGAGTCCAAATGCAACGAAACTCCACGGAGATTTTTTATGGACCAGAAGACATCCATTCGGCCAGAGCAACACCTGGAGGGTGCCCCCAGGGGGGCACAACCCACCAGGGCGCGCCTGGGGGCCCAGGCGCGCCCAGGTGGGTTGTGCCCACCTCGGTGGCCTCCCGCACCCCCTCTTTACCCTATAAATTCCCAAAAATTCCAGAAACCCTCGGGGTTAACCTAGATCAGAAGTTTCACCGCCGCAAGGCTCTGTATCCACGAAAACCAATCTAGACCTTGTTCCGGCACCCTGCCGGAGGGGGAATCATCATCCCGGCGGCCACCACGATGAGGAGGGAGTAGTCCACCCTCGGGGCTGAGGGCTACCAGTAGCTATGAGTTTAATCTCTCTCTCTCTCTCGTGATCTATATCATGGGCTTTGTTAACATAGATGGATCATATGATGTTTCTACCCTCTATACTCTTGTTGTGATGAATTGAATCTTTACCCTTTGAAGTTTTGTCTTGTCGGATTGAATATTCAGATATGAGAACACATGATGTACGTCTTGCGGTATGAATACTTGAGGTGACAATGGGGTTATCGTATTGATTCACTTGACGTATGTTATGGCACTCAACTTGCGGATTCCCGAGGTGGCATTGGGGTAATCTATGCATAGGGGTTGATGCACGTTTTTATTATCTTTTCTCCGATAGAAACTTTGGGGTCTCTTTCTAGTTCTTTGTGTGGATTGAGTATTATGAATATGAATTTGCTTTGGCGTTATTTTAGTGCGAACTCTTGATTAGATCAATCAGAAAGAATAGCTTGCGTTATTTTAGTACGAACTCTAGGATATATCGAACGGAAAGAATAGCTTTGAGGTGGTTTCTGTTGGGGAACGTAGTAATTTCAAAACATTTCCTACGCACACGCAAGATCATGGTGATGCATAGCAACGAGAGGGGATAGTGTTGTCCACGTACCCTCGTAGACCGAAAGCGGAAGCGTTAACACAACGCGGTTGATGTAGTCGTACGTCTTCATGATCCGACCGATCAAGTACCGAACGCACGGCACCTCCGAGTTCAGCACACATTCAGCTCGATGACGTCCCTCGAACTCCGATCCAGCCGAGTGTTGAGGGAGAATTTTGTCAGCACGACGGCGTGGTGACGATGATGATGTTCTACCGACGCAGGGCTTCGCCTAAGCACCGCTACGATATTATCGAGGTGTAACTACTCTGGTGCGGATCTCACTCTGGTTGACCTATGAGGTTCGGTAGTAACTTGATCTGAAGCTTCATGATCATCATCATTAGCTTCCTCACTAATTGGTGTAGGTGTCACAGGAACCGGTTTCTGTGATGAACTACTTTCAAATAAGGGAGCAGGTACAGTTACCTCATCAAGTTCTACTTTCCTCCCACTCACTTCTTTCTTGAGAAACTCCTTCTCTAGAAAGGATCCATTATAAGCAACGAATATCTTGCCTTCGGACCTGTGATAGAAGGTGTACCCAACTGTCTCCTTTGGATATCCTATGAAGACACATTTCTCCGATTTGGGTTTGAGCTTATCAGGATGAAACCTTTTCACATAAGCATCGCAACCCCAAACTTTAAGAAACGACAACTTTGGTTTCTTGCCAAACCATAGTTCATAAGGCGTCGTCTCAACGGATTTTGATGGTACCCTATTTAACGTGAATGTAGCTGTCTCTAATGCATAACCCCAAAACTATAGTGGTAAATCGGTAAGAAACATCATAGATTGCACCATATCTAATAAAGTACGGTTATGATGTTCGGACACACCATTACACTGTGGTGTTCCAGGTGGCGTGAGTAGTGAAACTATTTCACATTGTTTTAACTGAAGGCCAAACTCGTAACTCAAATACTCTTCTCCACGATCAGTTCGTAGAAACTTTATTTTCTTGTTACGATGATTTTCCGCTTCACTCTGAAATTATATGAACTTTTCAAATGTTTCAGACTTCTGTTTCATTAAGTAGATATACCCATATCTGCTCAAATCATCTGTGAAGGTCAGAAAATAATGATACCTGCTACGAGCCTCAATATTCATCGGACCACATACATCTGTATGTATGATTTCCAACAAATCTGTTGCTCTCTCCATAGTTCCGGAGAAAGGCGTTTTAGTCATCTTGCCCATGAGGCACGGTTCGCAAGCATCAAGTGATTCATAATCAAGTGATTCCAAAATACCATCAGTATGGAGTTTCTTCATGCGCTTTACACCAATATGACCTAAACGGCAGTGCCACAAATAAGTTGCACTATCATTATTAACTTTGCATCTTTTGGCTTCATTATTATGAATATGTGTATCACTACAATCGAGATCCAACAAACCATTTTATTGGGTGTATGACCATAGAAGGTTTTATTCATGTAAACAGAACAACAATTATTCTCTAATTTAAATGAATAACCGTATTGCAACAAACATGATCAAATCATATTCATGCTCAACGCAAACACCAAATAACACTTATTTAGTTTCAACACTAATCCCGAAAGTATAGGGAGTGTGCGATGATGATCATATCAATCTTGGAACTACTTCCAACACACATCGTCACCTCGCCTTTTACTAGTCTCTGTTTATTCTGCAACTCCCGTTTCGAGTTACTACTCTTAGCAACTGAACCAGTATCAAATACCGAGGGGTTTCTATAAACACTAGTAAAGTACACATCAATAACATGTATATCCAATATACCTTTGTTCACTTTGCCATCCTTCTTATCCACCAAATAGTTGGGGTAGTTCCGCTTCCAGTTACCAGTCCCTTTGCAGTAGAAGCACTTAGTCTCAGGCTTAGGACCAGACTTAGGCTTCTTCACTTGAGTAGCAACTTGCTTGCCGTTCTTCTTGAAGTTCCCCTTCTTCCCTTTGCCCTTTTCTTGAAACTAGTGGTCTCGTCAACCATCAACACTTGATGTTTTTCTTGATATCTACCTTCGTCGATTTCAGCATCACGAAGAGCTCGGGAATTACTTTCGTCATCCCTTGCATACTATAGTTCATCACGAAGTTCTACTAACTTGGTGATGGTGACTAGAGAATTCTGTCAATCACTATTTTATCTGGAAGATTAACTCCCACTTGATTCAAGCGATTGTAGTACCCAGACAATCTGAGCACATGCTCACTGCTTGAGCTATTCTCCTCCATCTTTTAGCTATAGAACTTGTTGGAGACTTCATATCTCTCAACTCGGGTACTTTCTTGAAATATTAACTTCAACTCCTGGAACATCTCATATGGTCCATGACGTTCAAAACGTCTTTGAAGTCCCGATTCTAAGCCGTTAAGCATGGTGCACTAAACTATCAAGTAGTCATCATACTGAGCTAGCCAAACGTTCATAACGTCTGCATCTGCTCCCGTAATAGGTCTATCACCTAGCGGTGCATCAAGGACATAATTCTTCTGTGCAGCAATGAGGATAATCCTCAGATCACGGATCCAATCCGCATCTTTGCTACTAACATCTTTCAACATAATTTTTCTCTATGAACATATCAAAAATAAACACAGGGAAGCAACAACGCGAGCTATTGATCTACAACATAATTTGCAAAATACTATCAGGACTAAGTTCATGATAAATTTAAGTTCAATTAATCATATTACTTAAGAACTCCCACTTAGATAGACATCCCTCTAGTCCTCTAAGTGATCACGTGATCCATATCAACTAAACCATAACCGATCATCACGTGAAATGGAGTAGCTTTCAATGGTGAACATCAATATGTTGATCATATCTACTATATGATTCACGCTCGACCTTTCGGTCTCAGTGTTCCGAGGCCATATCTGCATATGCTAGGCTCGTCAAGTTTAACCCGAGTATTCTGCGTGTGCAAAACTGGCTTGCACCCGTTGTAGATGGACGTAGAGCTTATCACACCCGATCATCATGTGGTGTCTGGGCGCGACGAACTTTGGCAACGGTGCATACTCAGGGAGAACACTTTTACCTTGATAATTTAGTGAGAGATCATCTTATAATGCTACAGTCAATCAAAGCAAGATAAGATGCATAAAAGATAAACATCACATGCAATCAATATAAGTGATATGATATGGCCATCATCATCTTGTGCTTGTGATCTCCATCTCCGAAGCACCGTCATGATCACCATTGTCACCGGCGCGACGCCTTGATCTCCATCGTAGCATCGTTGTCGTCTCGCCAACTTATGCTTCTACGACTATCGCTACCGCTTAGTGATAAAGTAAAGCATTACAGGGCGCTTGCATTGCATACAATAAAGCGACAACCATATGTCTCCTGCCAATTGCCGATAACTCGGTTACAAAAACATGATCATCTCATACAATAAAATATAGCATCATGCCTTGACCATATCACATCACAACATGCCCTGCAAAAACAAGTTAGACGTCCTCTACTTTGTTGTTGCAAGTTTTACGTGGCTGCTACGGGCTTAGCAAGAACCGTTCTTACCTACGCATCAAAACCACAACGATAGTTTGTCAAGTTGGTGCTGTTTTAACCTTCGCAAGGACCGGGCGTAGCCACACTCGGTTCAACTAAAGTTGGGGAAACTGATACCCGCCAGCCACCTGTGTGCAAAGCACGTCGGTAGAACCAGTCTCGCGTAAGCGTACGCGTAATGTCGGTCCGGGCCGCTTCCTCCAACAATACCGCCGAACCAAAGTATGACATGCTGGTAAGCAGTATGACTTATATCGCTCACAACTCACTTGTGTTCTACTCGTGCATATAACATCAACGCATAAAACCAGGCTCGGATGCCACTGTTGGGGAACGCGGTAATTTCAAAAAAATTCCTACGCACACGCAGGATCATGGTGATGCATAGCAACGAGAGGGGAGAGTGTTGTCCACATACCCTCGTAGACCGAAAGCGGAAGCGTTAGCACAACGCGGTTGATGTAGTCGTACGTCTTCACGATCCGACCGATCAAGTACCGAACGCACGGCACCTCCGAGTTCAGCACATGTTCAGCTCGATGACGTCCCTCGAACTCCGATCCAGCCGAGTGTTGAGGGAGAATTTCGTCAGCACGACCGCGTGGTGATGATGATGATGTTCTACCGACGCAGGGCTTCGCCTAAGCACCGCTACGATATTATCGAGGTGTAATATGGTGGAGGGGGGCACCGCACACGGCTAAGAGATCAATGATCAATTGTTGTGTCTATGGGGTGCCCCTCTGCCCCCGTATATAAAGGAGCAAGGGGGGAGGCGGCCAGCCTAGGAGGAGGGCGCGCCAAGGGGGGAGTCCTACTCCCACCGGGAGTAGGACTCCTCCTTTCCTTGTTGGAGTAGGAAAAGGGAAGGGAGAAGGAGAAAGAAGGAAGGGGGCGCCCCCCCCCTCCCTAGTCCAATTCGGACTAGTCCATGGGGAGGGGTGCGGCCACCCTTTGGGGCCTTTCTCTCCTTTCCCGTATGGCCCATTGAGGCCCAATACGAATTCCCGTAACTCTCCGGTACTCCGAACAATACCCGAATCACTCGGAACCTTTCTGATGTCCGAATACAGTCGTCCAATATATCGATCTTTATGTCTCGACCATTTCGAGACTCCTCGTCAAGACCCTGATCTCATCCGGGACTCCGAACTCCTTCGGTACATCAAAACACATAAACTCATAATATAACCGTCATCTAACTTTAAGTGTGCGGACCCTACGGGTTCGAGAACTATGTAGACATGACCGAGACACGTCTCCGGTCAATAACCAATAGCGGAACCTGGATGCTCATATTGGCTCCCACATATTCTACGAAGATCTTTATCGGTCAGACCGCATAACAACATACGTTGTTCCCTTTGTCATCGGTATGTTACTTGCCCGAGATTCAATCATCGGTATCTTAATACCTAGTTCAATCTCGTTACCGGCAAGTCTCTTTACTCGTTCCGTAATACATCATCCCGCAACTAACTCATTAGTTACAATGCTTGCAAGGCTTATAGTGATGTGCATTACTGAGTGGGCCCAGAGATACCTCTCCGACAATCGGAGTGACAAATCCTAATCTCGAAATACGCCAACCCAACAAGTACCTTTGGAAGCACCTGTAGAGCACCTTTATAATCACCCAGTTACGTTGTGACGTTTGGTAGCACACAAAGTGTTCCTCCGGTAAACGGGAGTTGCATAATATCATAGTCATAGGAACATGTATAAGTCATGAAGAAAGCAATAGCAACATACTAAACGATCGAGTGCTAAGCTAACGGAATGGGTCAAGTCAATCACATCATTCTCCTAATGATGTGATCCCGTTAATCAAATGACAACTCATGTCTATGGCTAGGAAACATAACCATCTTTGATCAACGAGCTAGTCAAGTAGAGGCATACTAGTGACACTCTGTTTGTCTATGTATTCACACATGTATCAAGTTTCCAGTTAATACAATTCTAGCATGAATAATAAACATTTATCATGATATAAGGAAATAAATAATAACTTTATTATTGCCTCTAGGGCATATTTCCTTCAGTTTCGTACCCTACAAACAGTTTCTATCTTTTGTTCTCCACTAATGGGAACTCGAGAGTGATTCTTTATTGCACTTTGATGGATGGTTATATGATCCAACTGTGTTAGCATTGTTGAGAGATTGCACTAGCGAAAGTACGAACCCTAGGCCTTGTTTTCAAGCATTGCAATACCGTTTTTGTGCCCGTTTACTATTTGCTACCTTGCTGTTTTTATTTATTCAGATTATAAAAATATATTTCTACCATCAATATTACACTTTTGTCACCATCTCTTCGCCGAACTAGTGCACCTATACAATTTGCCATTGTATTGGGTGTGTTGGGGACACAAGAGATTTCTTGTATTTGGTTGCAGGGTCGTTTGAGAGAGACCATCTTCATCCTACATCTCTCACGGATTGATAAACATTAGTTCATCCACTTGAGGGAAAATTGCTACTGTCCTACAAAACTCTGCGCTTGGAGGCCCAACACGTGTCTACAAGAATAAAGTTGTATAGTAGACATCAGTTGCGCCCATGATGGTGCTTCTACCACTGTCATCACGGCCACTGGTACCAGGGCGATTGGGTTGGGAGGCGGTGGGATGGAGTCGGTCGCTGCTTGCTGCGTTGTTGAAGTCCCCGGGCCAGCTGCTGCAGCCCCCGGCCGGGTTCTGAAGTCCCTGGGCCGGGTGCGGCTGCTGCAGTCCCCGAGCCGCCTGCCGAAGTCCCCGGGCCGACTGCTGCAGCCCCCGGGCCGGGTTCTGAAGTCCCCGGGCCGGGTGCGACTGCTGCAGTACCCGAGCTGCCTGCCGAAGTCCCCGGGCCGACTGTGGCGGTCCCCAAGCCGGATCCAACTATTCCGAGGACGGTCGGCACGAAGATGGACTCTGATTCCGGCGAAGGCTTGATAGACGGCTTGCGGAGGCACTGGAGGGAGACGCCGGCTAGTATGTCCTACTGGGTGGAGCCAATCCGTGCCGGGGCATGTGCTTGCTCGTTGTCGGCTCGTGGCACGTGAAGGAACTCGAACCCGTGGAAGTATCCGCTGATCTGCTGGACGAGGAAGCAGTACCTCGCCATGTTTGCATCGTTGGCGTCCCAGTCGCCGGACGCCTGCTCGACCACCAAGTCTGAGTCGTCGTGGCACATCACTCGGCAGATGCCAATCTCTTTGGCCAGTCGGAGCCCGTGGACGAGTGCCTCGTACTCGGCCACGTTGTTGGAGGCGTCAAAGTGAATTTGCGACGTGTATCTGAGCTTGTCGCCTTTGGGAGAGGTGAGGATGATGCCGGCTCCCAGACCGGTGCGCATCTTCGAGCCATCAAAGTGCATCCGCCAATGGGTGGAATCCGGTGCTGGCGGCAAGTACTGGGTCTCGGCCCAGTCAACGAGGAAGTCGGATAGCGCTTGGGACTTGATGGCAGTGTGGGGCTGCTAGAGGATGGTGTGGCGAGCTAGCTCGATGGCCCACTTCGCCACCCGACCTGATGCATCTTTGTTGCCTATGATCTCGGCAAGTGGGGCGGTACAGACGACCGTGATGGAGTGCTCTTGAAAGTACTGCTTGAGCTTCTTGGCGGCAAAGTACACGCCATAACACATCTTCTGGTAGTGGGGGTAATTCTTCTTCGAGGCCAACAGTACTTCACTCAGGTAGTAGACGGGCCTCTGGACCCGCTGTGCCTTGCCGTCTTCTAGGTGCTCGACCCCAATCACGGTGCTGACCATCCAGCGGGTGGCGGCGATTTAGAGGAGCATGGGCTCCTTAGCTGCCGGAGCCACCAGGACAGGCGGCGTGGTCGGCATCTTCTTGAGTTGTAGGAAGGCCTCGTCCACCTTGTCGTTCCTCTCGAAGTGAGTGGTTTTCTTCATTAGCTAGTACAGGGGAAGAGCCTTCTCACCCAACCGACTGATGAAACGGCTGAGGGATGCCAACCACCCGGTGAACTTCTGGACGTCTCGCAGCCGGGTGGGTCTCTCCATCCGCTCAATGGCCTTGATCTCCACAGGGTTGCACTCGATGCCGCATTCAGAGACAAGGAAACCAAGGAGCTGGCCGGCTGGGACTCTGAAAACACACTTCTCTGGGTTGAGCTTGATTTGAGAACGACGCAAATTATCAAAGGTCTCCTTGAGATCCTCCAGGAGGGTGCCGCGCTTCTCCGTCTTCACCACAATATCGTCTACATAGACATGGGCATTTCTGCCGAGTTGCTTGAGGAGGCACTTCTGCATGCAACGCTGAAACGTGGCACCGGCATTTCTCAAGCCGAGTGTCATGGTCAGGTAGCAGAAGGCTCTGAATGGTGTGATGAAGGCGGTCTTCAGCCGATCGGCCGGGTTCAGCTTGATCTGGTGGTAGCCGGAGTAGGCATCAAGGAAAGACAGCAGCTCGCATCTGGCTGTGGAGTCAATCACTTGATCTATCCGAGGCAGAGCAAACAGATCTTTGGGGCAGGCTTTGTTGAGGCTGGTGTAATCAATACATATGCGCCACTTGTTATTCTTCTTCAATACAAGGACTGGGTTGGCAAGCCACTCTAGGTAAAACACTTCCATGATGAAGCCGGCTGCCAGAAGCCGGGATATCTCATCACCAACAATTCTTCTCTTCTCTTCTGACAGGCGGCGGAGGGGTTGCTTGATTGGTTTTGCATCTGATCTAACGTGTAGCTTTTGCTCGGCGAAATCCGTCAGAACACCCGGCATGTCTTTGGGAGACCATGCAAAGATGTTTTGATTCTCATGAAGGAAATCGACGAGGTCGCTTTCCTATTTGCCATCGAGGTTGGTCCCCACGATAGCGTGCCTCTCCGGGTGCTCCGGGTCCAAAGGTATCTTCTTGGTCTCTTTGGCCGGCTAGAAGGATCCCTGGGTCTCTGACTCCTTGGGGTCTGGCGACAGGTCTGGCTGCTTGCTGGCCATGGCCACAACCCAGTTAAGGAGTTGCTTCTTTGCGGCGATGACGAGGGACTCGGCCAGGCGACTGCTGGCGGTAGCACATGCGGTCGACTTCCTGTAGTCGCCAGCTATGGTGATGATGCCCTTGGTACCCGGCATCTTCATCTTGAGGTAGGTGTAGTGCGGCACCACCATGAACTTGGCCAGAGTAGGTCGACCCAGGAGTGTGTGGTAGGGGCTCTCGAGGTCGACCACCTCGAACCATATGGGCTCGTGGTGGAAGTGATCTTTGTCTCCGAAGAGGACTTCTATCTTGATCTTGCCGATTGGAGAGCAGGAAAGGCCAGACACAATGCCGCGGAAGAGAGTACGACTGGGCTGGAGCTGCTTCTACTTGATGCACAGCTTCTCTAGGGTGTCACGGTAGAGGATGTTGATGCTGCTACCGCCATCTATCAGGACTCGGGAGAAGCGAAAGGCTCGCCTCTCTGTTGAAAAGGTGGCATCCAGCACCATGGCATAGGAACCCAGAGAAGGCATCACTTCCGGGTGGTCGGCGCAGCTCCAGCCGATAGGACTCTCGGACCAGTGCATGAACTTTGGGACCTCAGAGGCGACAGCATTCACCTCACGGTGCTGCTGACGCCGTCTGTGCCTGTCATTGGCCACACTGGTGAAGACGATGTAGGCTCCATGCTCTTGGGGGAATTCATTTAGGATGGCGGAAACTGGACGGGCCACCGGCTGCTGAGGAGGCGGACCCAACGAACCCGCAGGCAGAGGCGGTAGTCCTTCACCCTTGGCAATTCGGGTGAGCCAGTGGCACTTCCGGGTGGTGTGGTTGGACGGCTTCACGCCGTTGTGCAACTTGCAGGGAGCATCAAGGGTTTGGTCGAAGGAGAAGGCGGGCAACCAAGCAGGCTTGCCGCCCTTCTGACGCTTGGGGCCGGGCTGCCCCTCCGGCTGCTGGTCTTCAACTGTTGCCTCCTGCCGGCTGGTGGAAGCTGGCTGCAGGGCCTTGCGCTTGTTGTCGTTCGGCTGCTCGCGCCGACCGGAGTCACCAGCCGGCGTCTAAGGAGCTGGAAGGAGCACCTACCCGGACGCGTCCACCAGGAGCTCCGACTTCATGGAGGAGTCCGTAGTGGCGTACTTGTCTGCTATGATCAGCAGCTCGTCGAGCGTGGTCGGCTCATCGCAGAGGAGTCGGTGCTTGAGCAAGGTGCCTTCTCTGCACCCGGTCGTGAAGTACTCTATGGCTTGCACCTCGTGCACCCCTTCGCAGGAGTTGCGCAGTTCGGCCCACCGTGTCAAGTAGTCGCGGGTGGACTCGGTCGGGCCTTCGACGCACAGAGAGAGTTGGTGGGGCTTGGGCGGCCGCTTGTAGGTGCTGGTGAAGTTGCGGATGAAGACATCAGCGAAGTCCAGCTATCTGTTGATGTTGTAGGGCTTGAGGTTGTTCAGCCATGTCCGGGTCGTGCCCTGGAGCATGAGCGGAACGTACTTCACGGCAACGCGCTTGATGCCGTTTGCTATGTTGATGGCTGTGGGGTAGTCGACCAGCCAATCCTCCGGCTTCACGGAGCCGTTGTACTTGGGAGTGTCTCGAGGGAGCGAGAACCCTTTGGGGAAGGGCTCGTCGCGAATGTGGGGGCCAAAGCAGGCTAGGCCGATTGCATCTTCTTCTTCTACCGCCAGGGACCGGGCAAGCCGCTCGATCCGGTGGCGGGCGGCGTTCTCTCCGACTCCTTCACGGGGGCCTAGCCGGCCTCCGAGAGTCGGGTGCTCAACAGGCGGCGGGGAGGCGCACCCCTCCCTGCGCGGGGGAGGCAGACGATCATCCTGCTGTTCCACTGCTCGTGGGCGGCCGTCTTGGTCATGCTCGATGGTGATGTGGGTGCGCCACGTTCGACTACGGCTTGCAGCCGGCTCTTGATCTCACCGATCGTGGGCACCGCCTGTCGGGGACCGGGAGGTCGCCCCGTGCTCACGGTGGGGGGAGGTTCTCAGCCTGCAGGCCGGGTTCCACCACGCGGCGGCCGTGTCTAGGAGCTGTTGGACGCGCTCCGTCATGCAGCGACGCTCATCGCCCTCCAGGTGATCCAGCTCGTTTGCCGCCGCCTGGGCGGCACGCAAGTTCTCCATGGACGTGGCATAGACCGGGCGGTCGGCCCCCAACATACTGGCAATGGCCGCACCGCGCTGCCGGACCGTGCCCACGCGGTTGGGTTCGCCAGCAGCCGGCGTGCTGCAGACGACGCAGTCGATCTCGCGCTGGTAGGCTTTGGTGAGGCGTCTCATGGCCGCCAGCTTGGTGGCGCTGTTGAGGAGCACGACGCGGCATGTTTCCAGCGTCGCGCCATCGGCGCCAGGCGCTATGGGCGCGGACAGGCCCCGCATTGCCGCCTGCAGCGGGTCCTGGCCGGCCCCGTCAGAGGCTCCGTCGTGCCTAATGACCAGCACCTCCGTGACGGTGCTGGTGCTGGCGCCGCTGTTCGCAGAGCAGAGCGGGTCGTCGATGATCACCATATTGCCAGGGAAGGCATCAGTGGGCGCGGCGTCGGTGTCGATGATCATGTCGACAGGCGGGTCGGTGGAGCCGACGGACTCCAGGTCGGAGGCGGGCTCGTTGGCGATGTGGAGCTTGCCGAGGAGGTCGACGAGGCAGCTCTCGGAGCTGGCTGCTCCCGCGTCGGGCGCAGGCTCGTCGGAGAGGCGGATCCCGCCGATGAGATCAGCGAGGCTGCTCGCGGCGCAAGCGGCTTCCGCGTCGCGCAGCGCGTCGACGCAGACGCCATCGGGCGTGCCGGGCAGGCTGCGCTCGCGAGGAAGGAAGAGGGTTCCCATCCAGAACGTGTTTTCGGACGATGGTGCACATTTCCCCATGGTGGGCACCAAATGTCGGGGATATCTAGCGACATATGCCCGGGGTGGCTTATCATGGATGGGGACAAGAGTACGTCGCCGGGCTCTAGAAGCGGGAGTGAGCGAGACCGCATACGCCTGCGAATCTTACCCAGGTTCGGGGCTCTCCATGGAGATAACACCCCTAGTCCTGCTCTGCGGGGTCTCCGCATGATGACTATCATTAATAGAGTAGCTACAAGATTGCTCCTTGAGCTATTTGGCTAGAGGAGGAAGAAGGGCAAGGCTATCTCTACTCCTCTCTCTATGTGTGTGTATGATCTCTAGGGTTCTGAACCCCTTGGATGGGGAAGCCTGGGGGCTTTATGTAGGCCTACCCCCCAGGGGTACAATGATAGTCCGGCCGGGTGTAGGACCCAGCTGTCAGTGTCTCTGGGCGCCGGATTCTCCACCGGCTGCTGGGGCCTGCTGCTTGATGGGTCCCGCCGGCTACCGTGATCTCGGCCGACAGGTAGGGCCCGCCGCCTGCGGGCCAGGTTGACTGCTTTATACTGTAGCCTTGCCCCTGATGACAGAGGCTTTGTCGGGGGGAGCGTGGCTACAGTCCCGCCGCCTGGCGGGCGCTCGCTGTAGCCACACCCCGTCTCATCTGGTTATTGGCGCGCAGACTCCGAGGGGGAGGAGGGCCGCCTGCTAGTAGTTGGCCCGCCCTTGTTGCCGCCTGCTTGGGGTTCGCCGCCTTCTGGTAGCTCGCGGACAGGTAGGGCCCGCCGCCTGCGGGCCGTACCGACCGTCCGTTGTGGGAGGGTGGCTCCCTCTGACGCAGGTGATGTCATGGGTCCGGGGTGTCCGCTTGGTACACCGCACTGTGGCCACGCTCCGCCCTGGATTCGGGGGTGGCAGGTCGCACTGTAGCCACACCCCATCTCGTCGCGGTAATGGGGTGCAAACTTTGAGGGGACGAGGGGCCGCCTGCCAGGAGTAGGCTCCCTCGTGGCCGCCTTCTGACGTCTTGCCGTCCTCCAGCAGCTGGCCTCTCAGACCAGCCGGCTCAAGAAGCCAGCCGTACATCCGGGAGGTGTGAGGGGTGCAGCTAGCCCTGATGTCTTGAAATACCATGGCGGGCTGATGAGGCCACCCGTGGTCATTTACTCGGACACGAGTTTAATGTGAATGTTCCACATGAACGCTGGACTAGCGTGTGAACGTTTGGATATTACATTGTGGCCTCAGTTAACTGCATGAACCACTGTAACAAGATACGTAGTTGATTATATGTGAGACAGTAGATTATTGATTGTTAGCTGGTCGATAGCCGACTTTTCTAGTGTTGAAGCGAGCTGAGCCAATGTGCCGTGTTTTGCACAACTCTTTACAAGTGGGGTAGCACCAACAGTGTTTACAAGTACTTAACCAGCCTTACGTACCCTATGTATGTTGGAAATATGCCCTAGAGCCAATAATAAAATGGTTATTATTATATTTCCTTGTTCATGGTAATTGTCTATTGTTCATGCTATAATTGTATTAACCGGAAACCGTAATACATGTGTGAATACATAGACCACAATATGTCCCTAGTGAGCCTCTAGTTGACTAGCTCGTTGATCAATAGATGGTTGTGGTTTCCTGACCATGGACATCAGATGTCGTTGATAACAGGATCACATCATTAGGAGAATGATGTGATGGACAAGACCCAATCCTAAGCATAGCACAAGATCGTGTAGTTCGTTCGCTAGAGCTTTTCTAATGTCAAGTATCACTTCCTTAGACCATGAGATTGTGCAACTCCCGGATGCCGTAGGAATGCTTTGGGTGTATCAAACGTCACAACGTAACTGGGTGACTATAAAGGTGCACTACAAGTAGCTCCAAAAGTATCTGTTGAGTTGGCACGAATCGAGACTGGGATTTGTCACTCCGTATGACGGAGAGGTATCTCTGGGCCCACTCGGTAATGCATCATCATAATGAGCTCAATGTGACTAAGGAGTTAGCCACAGGATCATGTGTTACAGAACGAGTAAAGAGACTTGCCGGTAACGAGATTGAACAAGGTATAGGGATACCGACGATCGAATCTCAGGCAAGTAACATACCGATAGACAAAGGGAATTGCATACGGGATTGATTGAATCCCCGACATCGTGGTTCATCCGATGAGATCATCGTGGAACATGTGGGAACCAATATGGGTATCCAGATCCGTCTATTGGTTATTGACCGGAGAGGTGTCTCGGTCATGTCTGCATGGTTCCCGAACCCGTAGGGTCTACACACTTAAGGTTCCGTGACGCTAGAGTTGTAATGGGAATAATATGTGGTTACCGAAGGTTGTTCGGAGTCCCGGATGAGATCCCGGATGTGACGAGGAACTCCAGAATGGTCCGGAGGTGAAGATCGATATATTGGATGAAGGGTATTAGAGTCCGGAATTGTTCCGGGGGTACCGGGTGACGACCTGCGTGTCCGAAAGGGGTTTCGGAGGCCCCGGCAAGCGTTGGGGGGGGGGCTTATGGGCCAAGGGGAGGGGGCACATCAGCCCACTAAGGGGCTGTGCGCCCCTCACACCCCATCTCACGTAACCTGGAGAGGTGGGGGCACCTCCCCTAGGGCAGCCACCCCTCCCGGCTTGGGGGCAAGTTTCCTAGGGGTGGGGGCGCCCAAACCCATCTAGGGTCTGCCTTGTGGCCGCCGCCCCTCCCCTAGGGAAACCCTAGGGCGCCTCCTCCTCCCCCCTTCCCCCTATATATAGTGAGGGAGAGAGAGGGCAGTCGCACCCTTCCCCTGGCACAGCCCTCCCCCCTCTCCAACACCTCCTCCTCCTCCGTAGTGCTTGGCGAAGCCCTACAGGAGAACCACAAGCTCCACCACCATGCCGTCGTGCTGCCAGAGTTCTCCCTCAACTTCTCCTCTCCCCTTGTTGGATCAAGAAGGAGGATACGTCCCCGGGCTGTACATGTGTTGAACGCGGAGGCGCCGTCCATTCGGCGCTAGATCGGATCTTCCGCGACTTGAATCGCCGCGAGTACGACTCCATCAACCGCGTTCTTGTAACGCTTCCGCTTAGCGATCTTCAAGGGTATGAAGATGCACTCCCTCTCTCTCGTTGCTAGTATCTCCCAGATTGATCTTGGTGACACGTAGGAAAATTTTGAATTATTACTACGTTCCCGGACAGTGGCATCATGAGCTAGATCTATGCGTAGATTCTATGCACGAGTAGAACACAAAGTAGTTGTGAGCGATGATTTGTTCAATTTGCTTACCATTACTAGTCTTATCTTGATTCGGCATCATTGTGGGATGAAGCGGCCCGGACCGACCTTACACGTACGCTTACATGAGACTGGTTCCACCGACCGACATGCACTTGATGCATAAGGTGGCTAGCGGGTGTCTGTCTCTCCCACTTTAGTCGGATCGGATTCGATGAAAAGGGTACTTATGAAGGGTAAATAGCAATTGGCATATCACCATTGTGGCTTTTGCGTAGGTAAGAAACTTTCTTGCTAGAAACCCATAGCAGCCACGTAAAACATGCAACAACAATTAGAGGACATCTAACTTGTTTTTGCAGGGTATGCTATGTGATGTGATATGGCCAAAAGGATGTGATGAATGATATATGTGATGTATGAGATTGATCATGTTCTTGTAATAGGAATCACGACTTGCATGTCGATGAGTATGACAACCAGCAGGAGCCATAGGAGTTGTCTTAATTTATTGTATGACCTGCGTGTCAATGAAAAACGCCATGTAATTACTTTACTTTATTGCTAACCGTTAGCAATAGTAGTAGAAGTAATAGCTGGCGAGACAACTTCATGAAGACACGATGATGGACATCATGGTGTCATGCCGGTGAGGAAGGTGATCATGCCGCGCCTCGAAGATGGAGATCAAAGGCGCAAGATGATATTGGCCATATCATGTCACTTTATGATTTGCATGTGATGTTTGTCCTGGTTGCATCTTATTTGCTTACAACGATGGTAGCATAAAATAAGATGATCCCTCACTAAAAATTTCAAGAAATGTGTTCCCCCTAACTGTGCACCATTGCGAAGGTTCGTTGTTTCAAAGCGCCACGTGATGATCGGGTGTGATAGATTCTAACGTTCGCATACAACGGGTGTAAGCCAGATTTACACATGCGAAACACTTAGGTTGACTTGACGAGCCTAGCATGTATAGACATGGCCTCGGAACACAAGAGACCGAAAGGTCGAACATGAGTCGTATAGTAGATGCGATCAACATGGAGATGTTCACCGTTGATGACTAGTCCGTCTCACGTGATGACCGGATACGACCTAGTCGATTCGGATCATGTATCAATTAGATGACTAGAGGGATGTCTATCTGAGTGGGAGTTCATTAAATAACTTGATTAGATGAACTTAATTATCATGAACCTAGTCTAAATGTCTTTGCAAATTATGTTGTGGATTAATAGCTCGCGCTTTAGCTCCTTGTTTTAATACGTTCCTAGAGAAAGACTAAGTTGAAAGATATTGTAAGCAATTATGCGGACTAGGGCCGTGGTCTGAGGATTGTCCTCACTGCTACATAGAAGGCTTCTATCTTTGATGCACCGCTCGGTGTGCCAAACCCCTCTAGCGTCATCTGTAGATGTTGTGAACATCTGGCAGACACATTCTGATGACTACTTGATAGTTTAGTGCTCCATGATTTACGGCTTAGAATCGGGGCTCCAAGGCGTTTTGAACGCCATGGAACATATGAGATGTTCCAAGAGCTGAAATTGGAATTTCAGGCTCATGCCCATGTTGAGAGGTTTGAGACCTATGACAAGATCTTTGCCTACAAGATGGAAGAGAATAGCTCAGCAAGTGAGCATGTGCTCAGAATGTCTGGGTACTTCAATCGCTTGAATCAAGTGGGAGTTAATCTTCCAGATAAGAGAGTGATTGACAAAGCTCTCCAGTCACTATCACCAAGCTACTAGAGTTTTGTGATGAACTATAACATGCAAGGGAAGTTGATCCCGGAGCTGTTCGTCGTGCTTATGGCCATGAAGGTAGAAATCAAGAAGGATCATCAAGTGTTGATGGTTAACAAGACCAGTGGTTTCAAGAAGGGCAAGGGCAAGAAGGGAAGCTTCATGAATGGCAAGCCAGTTGCCGCTCAAGTGAAGAAACCCATGAACCCAAACCCAAGACGAAGTGCTTCTATTAGGGGAACGGTCACTGGTAGCGGAACTGCCTCAAATACTTGGTAGATAAGAAGGCTGGCAACTTCAACAGAAGTATATTTGATATATGTGTTATTGATCTGTACCTTACTAGTACTCCTAGTAGCACCTGGGTATTAGATACCGGTTCAGTTACTAAGAATGGTAACTCGAAACAAAATCTACGAAATAAACGGAGACTAGCTAAGGGCGAGGTGATGATGTGTGTTGAAAGTGTTTCCAAGGTTGATGTGATCACCATCGCACGCTCTCTCTACCTTCGGGATTAGTGTTGAACCTAGATAAATGTTGTTTGCATTGGTGTCTGCATTGAGCATGAACATGATTACATCATGTTTATTGCAATACGGTTATTCATTTAAGTCCGAGAATAATGGTTATTCTGTTTACATGAATAACACCTTCTATGGTCATGCAGCCAATGTGAATGGTTTATTGAATCTCGGTCGTACTGATACACATGTCCATAACATTAATGCCAAAAGATGTAGAGTTGATAATGATAGTACCACTTTCTTTTGGCACTACCGCTTAGGTCATATTGGTGTAAAGCGCATGAAGAACCTCCATGCTAATGGACTTTTGGAGTCACTTGATTTTGAATCACCTGACACATGCAAACCATGCCTCATAGGCAAGATGACTAAAACCCCATTTTCTGGAATAATGGAACGGGCAAGTGACTTGTTGGAAATCACACATGCTGATGTGTGCGGTCCGATGAGTGTTGACGCACGCAGTGGATATCATTATTTTCTCACCTTCACCGATGAACTGAGTAGATATGGGTATATTTACTTAATGAAGCATAAGTCTGAAACGTTTGAAAAGTTCAAGCAATTTCAGAGTGAAGTTGAGAATCATCATAACAAGAAGATCAAGTTCCTACAATCTGATCAAGGGGAGAGTATCTGAGTTATGGGTTTGGCAATCACTAAAGACAAGGTGGAATCATTTCACAGTTGACGCCACCTGGAACACCATAGCGTAATGGTGTGTCCGAATGTCGCAATCGCACCCTATTGGATATGGTGCGATCTATGATGTCTCTTACTGATCTACCGCTATCATTTTGGGGTTATGCATTAGAGACAATTACATTCACTTTAAATAGGCCACCATCTAAGTCCGTGGAGACGACACCGTATGAGCTATGGTTTGGCAAGAAACCTAAGTTGTTGTTTCTTAAGGTTTGGGGCTACGATGCTTATGTCCATAGGCTTCGGCCAGAAAAGCTCGAACCCAAAGCGGCCAATTGTGTCTTCATAGAATACCCAAGGAAGACGATTGGGTATACCTTCTATCTCAGATCTGAGGGCAAAGTGTTTGTCACTATGAACAGGTCCTTTCTCGAGAAAGAGTTTCTTTCGAAAGAATTGAGTGGGAGGAAGATAGAACTTGATGAGGTTGTTGAACCTTTACTTCAACCAGATAGTAGCGTGGCACAGAAAGATGTTTGTGTGGCACCTGCGTCAGTTGAAGAGAAAGCTAATGATGATGATCATGAAGCTTCAGATCAAGTTACTATCGAATCTCTTAGGTCGACAAGGGTGAGTACAACTTCTGAGTAGTAACCCCGTCTTAAAGGTCGTGTTGTTGGACAACAGTGAACCTACGAGCTATGGAGAAGCAATGGTGGGCCTAGATTCCAACAAATGGCTAGGAGCCATGAAATCCGAGATAGGATCCATGTATGAGAACAAAGTATGGACTTCGGTGGACTTGTCGATGATCGGCAAGCCATTGAGAATAAATGGATCTTTAAGAAGAAGACAGAAGCATGATGGTAATGTCACCATTTATGAAGCTCGACTTGTCTCAAAGAAGTTTCCGACAAGTTCAAGGAGTTGACTGTGATGAGACTTTCTCAATCATAGCGATGCTAAAGTCTGTTAGAATTATGTTAGCAGTTGTTGCATTTTCATTTACGAAATCTAGCAGATGGATGTCAAAACAAAGTTTCCTTGACGGTTTCCGCCAGGAAAGGCTGTATGTGATACAACCAGAAGGTTTTGTCGATCCTAAGGATGCTAAAAGGTATGCAAACTCCAGCGATCCTTCTATGGACTGGAGCAAGCATCTCGGAGTTGGAACATACGCTTTGATGAGGTGATCAAAGCATTTGGGTTTATACAAAGTTTGCAAGAAACTTGTATTAGCAAGAAAGTGAGTGGGAGCACTACAACATTTTGATAAATATATGTGGATGACATATTGTTGATCAGAAATGATGTAGAATTTCTGGAAAGCATAAAGGGTTGTTTGAATGGAGTTTTTCAAAGGAAGACATGTGTAAAACTGCTTACATGTTGGGCATCAAGATCTATAAAGATAGATCAAGACGCCTGATAAAACTTTCACAGAGCGCATACCTTGACATGATTTTGAAGGAGTTCAAAATGTATCAGTCAAAGAAGGAGTTCTTGACTGAGTTGTAAGGTGTGAAGTTGAGTAAGACTCAAAGCTCGACCACGGCAGAAGAAAGAGAAAGGATGAAGGTCATCCCCTATGCCTTAGCCATAGGCTCTATACGATATGCCATGCTGTGTGCCGCACCTGATATGTGCCTTGCCATGTGTCTGGCAAGGGGGTACAAAAGTGATCCAGGAATGGATCATTAGACAGCGGTCAAAATTGTCCTTAGAGGAATAAGGAAATGTTTCTCGGTTTTGGAGGTGATAAAGAGTTCGGCGTAAAGGGTTACGTCGATGCAAGCTTTAACACCTATCCGGATGACTCTGAGTAGCAAACCGAATACGTATAGTGGAGCAACCATTTGGGATAGCTCCAAGTGGAGCGTGGAAGCAGCATCTATGATACGACATAGAGATTTGCGAAGTACATACGGATCTGAATGTTGCAAACCCATTGACTAAAAACCTCTCTCACAAGCATAACAGGATCAAACCTTAGAACTCATTGAGTCTTAATCACATGGTGATGTGAACTAGATTATTGACTCTAGTAAACTCTTGGGTGTTAGTCACACGGCGATGTGAACTATGAGTGTTAATCACATGGCGATGTGAACTAGATTATTGACTCTAGTGCAAGTGGGAGACTGTTGGAAATATGCCCCAGAGGCAATAATAAAATGGTTATTATTATATTTCCTTGTTCATGGTAATTGTCTATTGTTCATGCTATAATTATATTAACCGGAAACCGTAATACATGTGTGAATACATAGACCACAATATGTCCCTAGTGAGCCTCTAGTTGACTAGCTCGTTGATCAATAAATGGTTGTGGTTTCCTGACCATGGACATCAGATGTCGTTGATAACGGGATCACATCATTAGGAGAATGATGTGATCGACAAGACCCAATCCTAAGCATAGCACAAGATCGTGTAGTTCATTCGCTAGAGCTTTTCTAATGTCAAGTATCATTTCCTTAGACCATGAGATTGTGCAACTCCCGGATGCCGTAGGAATGCTTTGCGTGTATCAAACGTCACAACATAACTGGGTGACTATAAAGGTGCACTACAGGTAGCTCTGAAAGTATCTGTTGAGTTGGCACGAATTGAGACTGGGATTTGTCACTCCGTATGACGGAGAGGTATCTCTGGGCCCACTCGGTAATGCATCATCATAATGAGCTCAATGTGACTAAGGAGTTAGCCACGGGATCATGTGTTACGGAACGAGTAAAGACACTTGCCGGTAACGAGATTGAACAAGGTATAGGGATACCGACGATCGAATCTCGGGCAAGTAACATACCGATAGACAAAGGGAATTGTATACGGGATTGATTGAATCCCCGACATCGTGGTTCATCCGATGAGATCATCGTGGAACATGTGGGAACCAATATGGGTATCCAGATACCGCTATTGGTTATTGACCGGAGAGGTGTCTCGGTCATGTCTGCATGGTTCCCGAACCCGTAGGGTCTACACACTTAAGGTTAAGTGACGCTAGAGTTGTAATGGGAATAATATGTGGTTACCGAAGGTTGTTCGGAGTCCCGGATGAGATCCCGGACGTGATGAGGAACTCTAGAATGGTCCAGAGGTGAAGATCAATATATTGGACGAAGGGTATTGGAATCCGGAATTGTTCCGGGGGTACCGGGTGACAACCAGCGTGTCCGAAAGGGGTTTCGGAGACCCGGCAAGCGTTGGGGGGGCCTTATGGGCTAAGGAGAGGGGGCACATCAGCCCACTAAGGGGCTGTGCGCCCCTCCCACCCCATCTCACGTAACCTGGAGAGGTGGGGGCGCCTCCCCTAGGGCAGCCACCCCTCCCGGCTTGGGGGCAAGTTTCCTAGGGGTGGGGGCGCCCAAACCCATCTAGGGTTTCCCCTGTGGCCGCCGCCCCTCCCGTAGGGAAACCCTAGGGCACCTCCTCCTCCCCCCTTCCCCCTATATATAGTGAGGGAGAGAGAGGGCAGCCGCACCCTTCCCCTGGCGCAGCCCTCCCCCCTCTCCAACACCTCCTCCTCCTCCGTAGTGCTTGGCGAAGCCCTACAGGAGAACCACAAGCTCCACCACCACGCGGTCGTGCTGCCGGAGTTCTCCCTCAAGTTCTCCTCTCCCCTTGCTGGTTCAAGAAGGAGGAGACGTCCCCGGGCTGTACTGGTGTTGAACGCGGAGGCGCCGTCCGGTCGGCGCTAGATCGGATATTCCGCGATTTGAATCGCCGCGAGTACGACTCCATCAACCACGTTCTTGTAACGCTTCCGCTTAGCGATCTTGAAGGGTATGAGGATGCACCTGCTCTCTCTCATTGCTAGTATCCCGTAGATTGATCTTGGTGACATGTAGGAAAATTTTGAATTATTACTACATTCCCCAACAATGTATACATCTGCGCACAGTTCTCGAGCGAGTACTCTATTTCATCAAACACACACTGCTCGTATGATAAACCGTGACAACTTATGTCTTACCATGCCATATTCATGAAAAAACTAGTGATGATGTGTAACGCCCCGAGACCGACGCTCCAGAAGCCTTCCATGTTTTTCGTTGTTATCGTGTGTTTTATTTGTGTGTTGCATTCATCATCGCATCATTTGCATTCCATCGGCACTTCGTTGCCATCATGTTTTAAAACTTGCATTCACTCGTCGTTGACGTTTCTCCCTTTTGCCTTCATCACCTTCCCTCGGATCGCCTTGCCTGTGTTGACCGTTCCAGACCAATCGGGTTTTCACTTCCCTCTTGACCATGACCGCCTAACCCCTCTTTGCGCAGAGCATCGACCCCTTGCCCGTGTCCGAAACTTCCCCGAACCCGAACCGGACTATCGTTATCATTGGGTCCGAATTATCCCCCAACATCCCTAAAACATCTCCGTTTTCTCAATTGGACGCTCTAGCCTACTTATTCTCGACCGCCCGATTACGATCGGACGGACCAAATATCCCCTAACCTAACCCACTCGCTATATATAGTCTAAACCGAGACCAAATCCCTAATTTCTAGGGATCCTCCTAGCCGCCGCCGCCACTCTCTCCCGCATCTTCCTCGGGATCCCTCCCGATCCACCTCCACCCAACTAGATCGCTGCAGCCATCCTCCTGCCCAAATCCCATCGCAGCCAGCCTCCTCCCCTCGATCCACCCATCCAGCCCGCAACAGTGTCTCCCCTCGATGGCTCCATAGCTCATGCTCGAGCCCCTCTGCCTCGATCCACCAGGCGCCTAGCTCGCAGCAACCAACACACAGGAGAGGAGCTCCTTGATCCCCTTGACCCCGACCTCTGCGCCCCACGGCCTCCTCCCCGTCGCCTTGGAGCCCGAGTGTGCCACCACCTCCTAGCGCCGCTGCCGGTGACCTCGCCGAACCAGGCCACCCCGGCCAGCCTTCGGCCACCTGCAGGCCAACCCCGTCGCCGCTCCTTCCCTACTCCTCTTCCTTCCTCCTCCTCCCAACCTTACCTCGTTTTCCCCTATCTGTTTTCTCCATGGACAGGGAGCGCCAGGGCATCTGCTTCAAACCTCTGCGGCGCCCGGAGCTCGTCGACGCTGGCCAGATCCGACGACCTGGGGACCCGCGTCCCCGCCGGACCTCCTTCCTCTGCGCCAAGTCCGCCCGCCATGCCCCGTTTCGCCTCGACCTCGACCGAGGAGAACAAGCAGCGCTGCTGCCTTCTTCAGTTCCGCCCGCACGCCACCTCGCCGGAGAATGCTGTCCTCGCCCGGATCCCCGCGCCCTGCCATCTCGTCCATGCCGGCGAGTTCCTCCCGCGTCGTCGTCTTTTCCGCATCAAGTCGCGCCGCCGCGCCAAGTCCCCTGCATCGCGCCCAGCCGCCGGCACTCGAACCTGCCTGCTTTCATGACCCGCGCTCGCCTCCAAAGGAAGAGTCAACACACGAGCGTCTCGCGCGTGTTCCAGATCCAGTGAACCGGCCCAGCCTCCCGAAGCCCAGCCGCTTCTTCGCTTCCAGCCCAGTGGCCCAATGTGAGCAGCCGCCTAAACTCCTCCTGTGCACCATTGGGCCACCTAGTTTCGGCCCGTGTTGTTTTTTTTTCCTGAACGAATTTGCCTATTAATCCAGTGAATGACAGATTTGCAGAAAACCCCTCATACATCATGCACATAATAATTCACAAACCGTGCATCGGATTAAAATGATTTAAACATGTAAAGTGCTTAGAATTTCATCTAGTTTCATAATATGCCACTTTCATGCATGTTTAAAATGTTTAAACTGCTGTTTGTTTAAATTTGCATAAATGCCATGTTAAAATGATTTAATTCATAACTAATTAACCGTAACTCAGAATTTATTGACATGAGGATTTTCCGGATTGTTGTTTGTTGTTCTGGCCTCATTTAAACTTTCCTAGATAGGTAGTTTTCATATGCTTCACCCCCTTGCCATGTTTAATAACATTTAATATTGTTGGGTACATAAACGAGAGAGAACTAAATAATTGATGTGGTGATTCGTCAATATGCAACGAGTTGCATATTGAGCTCCACTTAATTTGTAGTGTTGTATGTTGCACTTTGCCATGCCATGCTCATAAAATCGGACATGCATCATACTTGTTTGTGCATCATGCCATGTGTATGTGGTGGTTGTTTACTATGTTGTTTGTTTCTTTCTGGGTTGCTTCTCTCATTAGCTTCGGTTTCGTTCCGGAGTTGTGAGGATTCGTTCGACTTCATCCATTTGTCTTCTTCATGGACTCGTTCTTCTTCCTAGCGGGATCTCAGGCAAGATGACCATACCCTCGAAATCACTTCTATCTTTGCTTGCTAGTTGTTTGCTCTATTGCTTTGCCGCGCTACCTACCACTTGTTATATCATGCCTCCCATATTGCCATGTCAAGCCTCTAACCATCCTTTCCTAGCAAACCGTTGTTTGGCTATGTTACCGCTTTTGCTCAGCCCCTCTTATAGCGTTGCTAGTTGCAGGTGAAGATGAAGTTTGTTCCATGATGGAACATGTATATGTTGGGATATCACAATATCTCTTATTTTAATTAATGCATCTATATACTTGGTAAAGAGTGGAAGGCTCGGCCTTATGCCTGGTGTTTTGTTCCACTCTTGCCACCCTAGTTTCCGTCATACCGGTGTTATGTTCCTTGATTTTGCGTTCCTTACGGGGTTGGGTGATTTATGGGACCCCCTTGACAGTTCGCTTTGAATAAAACTCCTCCAGCAAGGCCCAACCTTGGTTTTACCATTTGCCTACCTAAGCCTTTTTCTCTTGGGTTCTGCAGACTCAAGGGTCATCTTTATTTTAAACCCCCGGGCCAGTGCTCCTCTGAGTGTTGGTCCAACCTGCAAGTCGCCGGTGGCCACCAGGGGCAACTCTGGGCTCGCCTATCGGAAGCTTGGACAATCCGGTGTGCCCTGAGAACGAGATATGTGCAGCTCCTATCGGGATTTGTCGGCACATTTGGGCGGCTTTGCTGGTCTTGTTTTACCATTGTCGAAATGTCTTGTAAACCGGGATTCCGAGACTGATCGGGTCTTCCCGGGAGAAGGTTTATCCTTCGTTGACCGTGAGAGCTTATAATCGGCTAAGTTGGGACACCCCTGCAGGGTATTATCTTTCGAAAGCCGTGCCCGCGGTTATGTGGCAGATGGGAATTTGTTAATATCCGGTTGTAGAGAACTTGACACTCGACTTAATTAAAACGCATCAACCGCGTGTGTAGCCGTGATGGTCTCTTTTCTGCGGAGTCCGGGAAGTGAACACGGCTTTTGGGTTATGTTTGACGTAAGTAGGAGTTCAGGATCACTTCTTGATCATTACTAGTTGACGACCGTTCCGTTGCTCCTCTTCTCGCTCTTATTTGCGATGTTAGCCACCATATATGCTTAGTGCCTGCTGCAGCTCCACCTTTACACCATCCTTTCCTATAAACTTAAATAGTCTTGATCTCGCGGGTGTGAGATTGCTGAGTCCTCGTGACTCACATATTCTACCAAAATAGTTGCAGGTGCCGACAATACCAGTGCAGGTGATGCTACCGGACTCAAGTGGGAGTTCGACGAGGACCTTGGTCGTTACTATGTTTCGTTTCCTGATGATCAGTAGTGGAGCCCAGTTGGGACGATCAGGGATCTAGCATTTGGGGTTGTCTTCTTTTCTTTTGGTTCCGTAGTCGGACCTATGTGTGTACTCTGATTGATGTATGATTTATTTATGTATTCTGTGAAGTGGCGATTGTAAGCCAACTCTTTATCCCATTCTTGTTCATTACATGGGATTGTGTGAAGATGACCCTTCTTGCGACAAAACCACAATGCGGTTATGCCTCTAAGTCGTGCCTCGACACGTGGGAGATATAGCCGCATCGTGGGCGTTACAAGTTGGTAATCAGAGCCATCCCCGACTTAGGAGCCCCCTGCTTGATCGAATCGCTGGCGTTGTTGAGTCTAGAACAAAAATGTTTTGAGTCTTAGGATTATATATATCGGAGAGTAGGATTCTTTTTACTCCTCAGTCCCTTCGTCGCTCTGGTGAGGCCTCCTGACGTAGAAGTTTTGACTTTTCTCTCCTCAAATTTCACTAAAAAAAATTTAGGATCACGCGGGTATCTTGGAATCGTTACGATGGTTTTGTGACGAGAACATTGTTCTTGGTGCCTCCTGACATTTAGGGGTTGTGGCAGTGTCCCAGGGAGTTGAGCTCCGAGGTGTTGTCGTCACAATTTTATCGTTGCAGTTCTGGAATACCTGAGTTTCGCCGACATCGAAAATCTCTTTTATGCAGTTGTTGGTGAGATCACCTCGACGCCACCTAGTACTGGGGCGGGAGTTCGGGAGTATTGCCATAACTCGTATAACGGATGCTTTTCGAAGGTTGAGGTAAATGATTTCTGAAGGTTTCTTGGTTATGTGTTGAAGGATGGATACAGCTGGATCTAGGTATTGTTAGTTTGGGTGAGATATATTGTGTCCCCTGTATCCCCAACACCCGATTGCATAACCAGAAAGTTTCGGGAGTTTATAAGTGGGAATTCAAGTAGCTCCTAGGATATCTTTCCGACAGATGCATGATATGAGATTGGGGTTCGACGTCTAGTGGTCCACCTTTCCACGGTTGGTTTTACAGTGGTCTCGTAGTGTCTTAAAGAGTCCTTGGCTATGCCGACTCGGGGACGCTTCGTATGTCATGTGCACTGCCTTGTACATGATGGTGTTGTACGATCGAGCCCGTGTGGGCCCCACCACGAAAACTTCGGACGAAATCTCTATCATATGTTTGTTCTGGCTTATTCCGCAAGCCAAATCCTTTGTTTTGTTTTATTTGTGGTATTCGAGTTGCTTCATTATCAAGTGTTGATCCATACCTTCCCTAAACGGTGTTCTCATATTTCTATGGGAGTGTTAATCCTTCTTGGTCATCAAGAGTGCCATCCCAATTCTATTTCTAACCGGTGCGTTTCTCTTCAAGATGATCCCATCATTCTCCCCATCCGCAAGATCAATTCTAAGTTCTCTCAATGATGTTTGTTTCATCCGGCCCAAGTTGCCTTTGTTTTTTCCCGCCCCCCCCACCCTCTTTCTTCAAGGACTCAGATGTCTTAACCAAGTATCCATTTTATTCATGTGAAGTCCCTTCATTCTTTTCAATCAATGTTCTTACCCGGTGGTTCTCATGAAGATGTTCTTCAAGTTTATCATTCTTCATTCTTTTTCTTCTCCGGTAGACGAAATTCAAGCCTTCAATGTTGGTCACATTCCTTTCCTTGTTTCAAATGCTTTCTCATGCCGGTGTACCTCTTAATCATCCACTTCTCGCCATTCATGTGTTCCGGAGTGTTGAAGATATCTCAGGAGATTCGTGTTTTCATTCAAGATCCGTTCAAGCTATTTTGAGGTTGTTATCTCATTCATGCCATTTAATTCAACCGGCGCAATCTCTTTTTTTAAATTGTTCAACGGTGTTTCTTTTGAGTGGGCCCTAACCCACAGGTCTTTTCCCAGGATCTTACCTGACTCTTCTAATTTTTCTGGAGTTATTCTCAAATTCATTTCAAAGTTTGACGTAAGAATGAATTTTCATCATTCATATGTCTTTCTCCAAGATCTTTCAAATTCTTTCATCGTTGGTTCATCATTTCTATTATCCATTGTTCCGGAGTGTCTCAATAATTTTGGTGGTATTTCTCATCGTCATTCTCTTGAAGACCGAAGAAGAGTTCCTCTTAAATCCTTGCCCGTTCTTCCAAAGATTCATGGTTCTAACTTGTTGCCATCCTCTCAAATTGTTTCCAATCGTGCAATTCTTTTCTTACCCATCCAGAGCATTTCATGAGTTGTTTTCATTTCTTGATCATCCAAAGGCCATCATTTCAGAAGTTTTCTTCGTTCTAAGTTTTCAGTCTCGTTCTCCAATTATTCTAAATTGATGTCTCTTTGTTCATCTCCATATTATTCCGGTGCACCGTTCAAGTATTCTCTAGTCAGCTCGTGATCTCTTCGGTCACTTGTATCTAAATTCTCTCAAGTATCTTCGTTCATTTTCTAATTCTTCCCGATGTTTCTTTATCTTATCTTCGTTGATTTTCAGATTCTTACGGTGGTTCGTTCAAGAGTTCTCTTCCTTCGTTATCATCTCAATTTATTCGTTGTTTCAATCCTACCGGTGGTTCGTTGAAGACTTTTCTCAAGTTTGCGCCATATCTATCTTAATCCTTTCTACGAGAATAAGTAGTATGCAAAAATCCATTGCTTGTCATCAATCTAAATGGGTGAAGGCTAAGCATAATATAATTCTTATTCTTGTTTCATCCAAGTGATTAATTCCTTATTCCGGAGATTCATCATAATTCTTGATCTCATTTGTTCATTTTTCTTTCCGGAGCTCCAAGTTATTTCAATTATATCATTTCAAAGCTTCATCTAATCATTGCAAGGCTTCTCCCGGAGTTCTTTTCAACTTTCCCTTTCGTTTGATCATTCTTTTATTATCGGAGTTCTTCATGGAGGATCAACATGGTGCTTCGTCAAGGATTCCTTTCATTCTTCAATTGTTCTTCAAGATTTCTCTCGGAGTCAAGATCCGTCAAGCTATACTATAAAATAAACATGGTGTTCTACACATGTTTTGTTTTGAGGAGTTCAAGCATTCTTCATCTTGCATTCCGAAGTGCAATTCTCTCTATCTTATCTTTCGAGATGGTGTTATATCATTCTTGACAATCCCCCTTCATGGTTCATGTTTCACAAGTTGTCCGGAATGACATATTTTTAAAAACCATCAATTTTAATTTGTTCACAAGATCTTTTCAATCCTTTAATCTCTTTGTTGGAGTTATCTTGGTATAGATTTCACTTAAAGCCTTCCCGAAGGAATATTGCTAATTGCGGTGTCTATCAATGATCCAAGTTTTCTCCTTCTCATCTTGGTGAAGAAGTTTTCATCTCCTTGTTGATCTCAATCCAATCAACTGTTTCCGTTAGTGGCGGGTTGTCACCTCATAATTTTGAGATGTGTTCCATAAGCCCTCAACAAGCTTGTTCTTTCCGTTGTTGATTTTCCAACAACTCCGTTATAACCTTCTTGGAAGGGTGCTTTCCAAGCTCATTTGTGGCAGAAGTTGTCATTTTCTTCTCCATTCGTTATTCCAAGGATCTATCTTCTTTTACTTATTTCTTCCCGAGGCATGGTGTTGTTGCTCTCTTCGCTTATCATCTCGAATCGTGAAGATCGTGTTCTTTTCATACTTATCCATTTAACCGGAGTGTTGTGTCATCTCCTCAATTTCTTTTCATCTTATCAAGTTTTCCTTCTCCTTTCAACCGGAGTGCTGTCAAAATTATGTCATTCTTGTTCCTTGGCTATCTCGTTATACCGGTGTGGTTTCATATTCTTTGGTTCGTTAAGCCCTTGTTAAATGTCTTTCAACCCACAAGGTTCTCGCAATGTTCCTTGTTTCTCTTTTCTAATGGAGTGTTTTCAAATTTGTTCATCTTCGTTGTATTATTTTCTCGAAATTGTTCAACTTCCAAGGTTCTTTGGTTTCACTCATTTGTCAAGAAGCAATTTGTTTTACCTCTTCCCCTTCCATTTCTCTCCGGTGCCATCCTAGATCTCGGGACGAGATCCTCTTGTAGTGGTGGAGTGTTGTAACGCCCCGAGACCGACGCTCCAGAAGCCTTCCATGTTTTTCGTTGTTGTCATGTGTTTTTTATTTGTGTGTTGCATTCATCATCGCATCATTTGCATTGCATCGGCACTTTGTTGCCGTCATGTTTTAAAACTTGCATTCGCTCGTCGTTGACGTTTCTCCCTTTTGCCTTCATCACCTTCCCTCGGATCGCCTTGCCTGCGTTGACCGTTCCAGACCAATCGGGTTTTCACTTCCCTCTTGACCATGACCGCCTAACCCCTCTTTGCGCAGAGCATCGACCCCTCGCCCGTGTCCGAAACTTCCCCGAACCCGAACCGGACTATCGTTATCATTGGGTCCAGATCATCCCCCAACATCCCTAAAACATCTCCGTTTTCTCAATTGGATGCTCTAGCCTACTTATTCTCGACCGCCTGATTACGATCGGACGGACCAAATATCCCCTAACCTAACCCACTCGCTATATATAGTCTAAACCGAGACCAAATCCCTAATTTCTAGGGATCCTCCTAGCCGCCGCCGCCACTCTCTCCCGCATCTTCCTCGGGATCCCTCCCGATCCACCTCCACCCAACCAGATCGCTGCAGCCATCCTCCTGCCCAAATCCCCTCACAGCCAGCCTCCTCCCCTCGATCCACCCATCCAGCCCGCAACAGTGTCTCCCCTCGATGGCTCCATCGCTCATGCTCGAGCCCCTCTGCCTCGATCCACCAGGCGCCTAGCTCGCAGCAACCAACGCACAGGAGAGGAGCTGCTTGATCCCCTTGACCCCGACCTCTGCGCCCCACGGCCTCCTCCCCGTCGCCTTGGAGCCCGAGTGTGCCACCACCTCCTAGCGCCGCTGCCGGCGACCTCGCCGTACCAGGCCACCCCGGCCAGCCTTCGGCCACCTGCAGGCCAACCCCGTCGCCGCTCCTTCCCTGCTCCTCTTCCTTCCTCCTCCTCCCAACCTTACCTCGTTTTCCCCTGTCTGTTTTCTCCATGGACAGGGAGCGCCAGGGCATCTGCTTCAAACCTCTGCGCCACCCGGAGATCGTCGACGCCGGCCAGATCCGACGCCCTTGGGACCCGCGTCCCCGCCGGACCTCCTTCCTCTGCGCCAAGTCAGCCCACCATGCCCCGTTTCGCCTCGACCTCGACCGAGGAGAACAAGCAGCACTGCTGCCTTCTTCAGTTCCGCTCGCACGCCACCTCGCCGGAGAACGTTGTCCTCGCCCGGATCCCCGCGCCCTGCCATCTTGTCCATGCCGGCGAGTTCCTCCCGCGTCGTCGTCTTCTCTGCATCAAGCCGCGCCGCCGTGCCAAGTCCCCTGCATCGCGCCCAGCTGCCGGCGCTCGAACCTGCCTGCTTCCACGACCCGCGCTCGCCTCCAGAGGAAGAGTCAACGCACGAGCGTCTCGTGCGTGTTCCAGATCCAGTGAACCGGCCCAGCCTCCCGAAGCCCAGCCGCTTCTTCGCTTCCAGCCCAGTGGCCCGATGTGAGCAGCCGCCTAAACCCCTCCTGTGCACCATTGGGCCAGCTAGTTTCGGCCCGTGTTGTTTTTTTTTCCTGAACGAATTTGCCTATTAATCCAGTGAATGACAGATTTGCAGAAAACCCCTCATACATCATGCATATAATAATTCACAACCCGTGCATCGGATTAAAATGATTTAAACATGTAAAGTGCTTAGAATTTCATCTAGTTTCATAATATGCCACTTTCATGCATGTTTAAAATGTTTAAAATGCTGTTTGTTTAAATTTGCATAAATGCCATGTTAAAATGATTTAATTCATAACTAATTAACCGTAACTCAGAATTTATTAAACTTTATATGTAAATGGGGTAGAAAAATGCATAGATTAACTTGGTGCACTTTATTTTCCTGTTTAACAACAATAAAATATGGTTTTAGGCAGAACAGTACCAATTCCAAAATATGGACATGAGGATTTTCCGGAATTGTTGTTTGTTGTTCCGGCCTCATTTAAACTTGCCTAGATAGGTAGTTTTCATATGCTTCACCCCCTTGCCATGTTTAATAACATTTAATATTGTTGGGTACATAAACGAGAGAGAACTAAATAATTGATGTGGTGATTCGTCAATATGCAACGAGTTGCATATTGAGCTCCACTTAATTTGTAGTGTTGTATGTTGCACTTTGCCATGCCATGCTCATAAAATCGGACATGCATCATACTTGTTTGTGCATCATGCCATGTGTATGTGGTGGTTGTTTACTATGTTGTTTGTTTCTTTCTGGGTTGCTTCTCTCGTTAGCTTCGGTTTCATTCCGGAGTTGTGAGGATTCGTTCGACTTCATCCATTTGTCTTCTTCATGGACTCGTTCTTCTTCCTAGCGGGATCTCAGGCAAGATGACCATACCCTCGAAATCACTTCTATCTTTGCTTGCTAGTTGTTTGCTCTATTGCTTTGCCGCGCTACCTACCACTTGTTATATCATGCCTCCCATATTGCCATGTCAAGCCTCTAACCATCCTTTCCTAGCAAACCGTTGTTTGGCTATGTTACCGCTTTTGCTCAGCCCCTCTTATAGCGTTGCTAGTTGCAGGTGAAGATGAAGTTTGTTCCATGATGGAACATGGATATGTTGGGATATCACAATATCTCTTATTTTGATTAATGCATCTATATACTTGGTAAAGGGTGGAAGGCTCGGCCTTATGCCTGGTGTTTTGTTCCACTCTTGCCGCCCTAGTTTCCGTCATACCGGTGTTATGTTCCTTGATTTTGCGTTCCTTACGCGGTTGGGTGATTTATGGGACCCCCTTGACAGTTTGCTTTGAATAAAACTCCTCCAGCAAGGCCCAACCTTGGTTTTACCATTTGCCTACCTAAGCCTTTTACACTTGGGTTCTGCAGACTCAAGGGTCATCTTTATTTTAAACTCCCGGGCCAGTGCTCCTCTAAGTGTTGGTCCAACCTGTCAGTCGCCAGTGGCCACCAAGGGCAACTCTGGGCTCGCCTATCGGAAGCTTGGACAATCCGGTGTGCCCTGAGAACGAGATATGTGCAGCTACTATCGGGATTTGTCGGCACATTCGGGCAGCTTTGCTGGTCTTGTTTTACCATTGTCGAAATGTCTTGTAAACCGGGATTCCGAGACTGATCGGGTCTTCCCGGGAGAAGGTTTATCCTTCGTTGACCGTGAGAGCTTATAATGGGCTAAGTTGGGACACCCCTGCAGGGTATTATCTTTCGAAAGCCGTGCCCGCGGTTATGTGGCAGATGGGAATTTGTTAATATCCGGTTGTAGAGAACTTGACACTCGACTTAATTAAAACGCATCAACCGCGTGTGTAGCCGTGATGGTCTCTTTTCGGCGGAGCCCGGGAAGTGAACACGGCTTTTGGGTTATGTTTAACGTAAGTAGGAGTTCAGGATCACTTCTTGATCATTACTAGTTGACGACCGTTCCGTTGCTCCTCTTCTCGCTCTTATGGCGTATTTTAGCCACCATATATGCTTAGTGCCTGCTGCAGCTCCACCTTTACACCATCCTTTCCTATAAGCTTAGTATTGATCTCGCGGGTGTGAGATTGCTGAGTCCTCGTGACTCACATATTCTACCAAAACAGTTGCAGGTGCCGACGATACCAGTGCAGGTGATGCTACCAGACTCAAGTGGGAGTTCGACGAGGACCTTGGTCGTTACTATGTTTCGTTTCCTGATGATCAGTAGTGGAGCCCAATTGGGACGATCGGGGATCTAGCATTTGGGGTTGTCTTCTTTTCTTTTGGTTCCGTAGTCGGACCTATGTGTGTACTCTGATTAATGTATGATTTATTTATGTATTGTGTGAAGTGGCGATTGTAAGCCAACTCTTTATCCCATTCTTGTTCATTACATGGGATTGTGTGAAGATGACCCTTCTTGCGACAAAACCACAATGCGGTTATGCCTCTAAGTCGTGCCTCGACACGTGGGAGATATAGCCGCATTGTGGGCGTTACATGATGCATCTGTTTCGGCAACAATTAGGATGGTTCTCACATGATTCATGGGCACACAAAAGTAGCAGCAGTTCCCATAGACTTATTCAAACAGAGTACTATCCGAGAGGGCTCGATAATAGGCAAGGTTCAGATAATTAGATACAATCCAAACTACTATTAAACACTAGCTGGGGCAACTATTTCATGCCTCGATCTAATTTGGGATGGAAACAAGACGGACCTTGCCATGAACATCATCAAGGACGTCTGGCAGCAGCTCAATCCTGTGAACCTTCCTTAAGATAACCTTGTGGCCTTGCCACTCATAAACTTGTTTGTGGAGGCATGCCACGTCATCTTCCTGCGCAAGCTTGACAAGAATAGTATGCCTCACAAACGAAGGAGTAGCTTTGAACTTCTTGTGCTTCAGTACACCCTGGAAAACACGCCTGGCAACAGTGAGGCTGGAATACATCTCGACATTGGTATAAGTCAAAATGGCTTCCAGGATCCAACAGCCTAAGAACTCTGTTTTCCCAATGCGTATATTCAGGTCATCCACCTCATAGCGAGTGACATGTACAACCACACAATCCTTGTCTGCATCAGGGCTCTAATTGAAACAGAAACAAATTCTGAATTACTTTCCAATATAAGAAACACAAGTTATTTAAACCACTATGTAGAGTCAAAAGTATGCATGACAGGGAAGGTAGCATGGCGTCGAAGCTAATAAAATTTTGCATTATTTATCACCACATACTTAGATGAAAAACCACAATCGAGATCAGCAAAGAAGAAAATCACCTTGGGCAGCTCAGCGGGGAGCGACACATCCTCGGAGGGGGAAAACAGCTCCTGCAGGGCCATGGGGGCTGTAACCTCAAACGGGGCGTTGACCATCTCAGTAGTGGCTGTGAGCGTATCTGGGGTTGGCTCGGTGGCTGCCTCCATCTTCTAAGAGCTCTCTGTCTCGTGGGGATCATCCTCCCGCGTCTGGTCCAACATCGGCAGATCTTTGCCTAGTTCTCCTTGGTCTGTCATGAAACTGACGAATACTAGGAGATCACTGAAAGGAAAACACAATTGCAATGGCAATGAAACAAAAAAAGAGAGTGAGGATCGGTTACTGCTTTGCAAAAGTTCTTTTTTTTCTAAACGAAAATATACCAACATCACGGATCCGCTTACCTTCCCTTCGTTGGGAGAGAAGAACAGTGGCAGATGTGAGTGTTGGCTTTCTTGAATACGCTGAGGGAGAAGGGGATTCAGTGAAGAGTGAAATGATGGTTGCTTCATCCGTCAAACTTAGACTGCGGGGAGGTGGGGTTTTGTGATACGACGGCTCGTTACTGCCGCGCTATGACCAGGGTGACTCTCCGCCTGCATACTGCCTTATAATTTGGTGGATGGCATTTGGGCCCGCGCGCTGATGGCCCGCATGTTAGTGAACAGAAGTAAAACGGCATTCAGTAGAGGGAGATGTTTCGATGACCTCGGAGGAGCCAGAAGCGGTAGTGTATCCACTGTACTAGTAGTAATTGTTTTTCTGGGTAGTTGTAGAGTGTCTCCACTGTACTAGTAGTAATTGTTTCTGTCGGCCCAAGACAAAACAACCCATCCACCCTAGTAAATAATAAAATCAATTCAAAAGCCCATATATTTACTTAATGAGAGGCGCTACCCACACCCAGCACACTGCCCCCCAAAAAACCTGGGTGCTCTTCTTCCTCCTCACTCCCACCCACCTCACGTCAGCTCGCTCCACTCGTACCCCCAAATTCCTCACCTCACTCCTACAGAAAACCCCAGCCCCCCTTCTTCCTTGCTACTACAGAAAAACCCCAGCTCCCCTTCTTCTTCACTCGCACTACAACTAGGCTCATCATTCGTTACTCTGATCAAATCCGTGAGCTCGACGCGATGCCCTCGAGGAAAATGGAGTCGGCTGACCCCAGCGCCAAGAAGATGAGGCTCCCGCCAGCGGCGACGCCTGTTGTAGATCCCGCACCCGGCAGCGCGAGGAGAAGCGGTGAGCCCGCCCCCATCGGATCCCAGGAACCCGTAGATCTCGGGTGGACCGCATCAGCGATTTCCCGGACGCCATCCTTGGGGAGATCATCTCGCTTCTCCCCACCACTGATTGTTGCCGCACCCAAGTCCTCTCAATTCGGTGGTGCCCTCTATGGCGCGTCGTGCCCCTTAATCTCGATGGTCGTCAGCTATCTCTCTTTAATGGTTTTGAACTCCCCAGAGCCATCATCTCCTCCCACCAGGGCTCCATTCAAAGCCTCTACATCTTGTCATGCTACCTGAGCAAGCATACCATGCCCTGCACGGCGGACGCCTGGCTGAAATCCCCTGAATTCACAGAACTACAGCTGCTTGAGATCTACTATTCCCCTGGAAATCACCTACCAGATACCTGATGTCTACGACGCAACTTTATTCTTGTAGACACGTGGTGGGCCTCCAAGCGCAGAGTTTTGTAGGACAGTAGCAATTTTCCCTCAAGTGGATGACCTAAGGTTTATCAATCCGTGAGAGGTGTAGGATGAAGATGGTCTCTCTCTCAAACAAGCCTGCAACCAAATACAAGAAATCTCTTGTGTCCCCAACACACCCAATACAATGGCAAATTTTATAGGTGCACTAGTTCGGCGAAGAGATGGTGATAAAAGTGTAATTGGATGGTAGAAATATATTTTTATAATCTGAATAAATAAAAACAACAAGGTAACAAATAGTAAACGGGCACAAAAATGGTATTGCAATGCTTGAAAATGAGGCCTAGGGTCCGTACTTTCGCTAGTGCAATCTCTCAACAGTGCTAATATAATTGGATCATATAACCGTCCCTCAAAGTGCGATGAAGAAATCACTCCAAAGTTCCTATCTAGCGGAGAATATAAGAATAAATTGTTTGTAGGGTACGAAACCACCTCAAAGCTATTCTTTCCGTTTGATCTATTCAAGAGTCCGTACTAAAATAACACAAAGCTATTCTCTCCGTTCGATCTATCCTAGAGTTCGTACTAAAATAACACCAAAGCAAATTCATATTCATAATACTCAATCCAACACAAAGAACTTCAAAGAGTGCCCCAAGATTTCTACCGGAGAAACAAAGACAAGAACATGCATCAACCCCTATGCATAGATTACCCCAATGTCACCTCGGGAATCCGCAAGTTTAGTGCCAAAACATATATCAAGTGAATCAATACGATACCCCATTGTCACCACGAGTATTAAATTGCAAGACATATATCAAGTGCTCTCAAATCCATAAAAGTATTCAATCTGATAACAATGAAATCTCAAAGGGAAAAACTCAATTCATCACAACAAGATAGAGAGGGGAAAACACCATACGATCCGACTATATTAACAAAACCCGTGATACATCAAGATCGTGACATCTCAAGAACACGAGAGAGAGAGAGAGAGAGAGAGATTAAACACATAGCTAATGGTACAAAACCTCAACCCTGAGGTGGACTACTCCCTCCCCATCATAGTGTTGGGGAACGTAGTAATTTCAAAAAAATCCTACGCACACGCAAGATCATGGTGATGCATAGAAACGAGAGCGGAGAGTGTTGTCTATGTACCCTCGTAGACCGTAAGCGGAAGCGTTATGACAACGAGGTTGATGTAGTAGTACGTCTTCACGATCGACCGATCCTAGCACCGAAGGTACGGCACCTCCGTGATCTGCACACGTTCGGCTCGATGACGTCCCACGAACTCAAGATCCAGTAGAGTGTCGGGGAAGAGATTCGTCAGCACGACGGCGTGATGACGGTGATGATGAAGCTACCAGCGCAGGGCTTCGCCTAAGCACTACGACGATATGACTGAGGTGGATTATGGTGGAGGGGGGCACCGCACATGGCTAAAAGATCAATGATCAACTTGTGTGTCTATGGGGTGCCCCCCTCCCCCGTATATAAAGGAGTGGAGGAGGGGGAGGGCCGGCCCTCCTATGGCGCGCCCCATGGGGAGTCCTACTCCCACCGGGAGTAGGATTCCCCCCCCTTCCCTAGTTGGACTAGGAGTGGAAGGAAGGGGAAGGAAGGAGGAAGGAAAGGGGGGCCGACCCCCTTCCCAATTCGGATTGGGGTTGGGGGGCGCGCCCCCTCCTTTTCTCCTTTCTCCTCTCTCCCACTATGGCCCAATAAGGCCCACATACCTCCCGGGGGGTTCCGGTAACCTCCCGGTACTCCGGTATATTCCCGATCTCACCCGGAACTATTCCGATGTCCAAATATAGTCGTCCAATATATCGATCTTTATGTCTCAACCATTTCGAGACTCCTCTTCATGTCCGTGATCATATCCGGGACTCTGAACTACCTTCGGTACATCAAAACACATAAACTCATAATACCGATCGTCACCGAACTTTAAGCGTGCGGACCCTACGGGTTCGAGAACTATGTAGACATGGCCGAGACTCATCTCCGGTCAATAACCAATAGCAGAACCCGGATGCTCATATTGGTTCCTACATATTCTACGAAGATCTTTATCAGTCAAACCGCATAACAACATACGTTGTTCCCTTTGTCAATGGTATGTTACTTGCCCGAGATTCGATCGTCGGCATCTCAATACCTAGTTCAATCTCGTTACCGGCAAGTCTCTTTACTCGTTCTGTATGCATCATCCCGCAACTAACTCATTAGTTACAATGCTTGCAAGGCTTATAGTGATGTGCATTACCGAGAGGGCCCAGAGATACCTCTCCGACAATCGGAGTGACAAATCCTAATCTTGATCTATGCCAACTCAACAAGTACCATTGGAGACACCTATAGAGCACCTTTATAATTACCCAGTTGCGTTGTGACGTTTGGTAGCACACAAAGTGTTCCTCCGGTATTCGGGAGTTGCATAATCGCATAGTCATAGGAACATGTATAAGTCATGAAGAAAGCAATAGCAATATACTAAACGATCAAGTGCTAAGCTAACAGAATGGGTCAAGTTAATCACATCATTCTCTAATGATGTGATCCCGTTAATCAAATGACAACTCATGTCTATGGCTAGGAAACATAACCATCTTTGATTCAACGAGCTAGTCAAGTAGAGGCAAACTAGTGACACGCTGTTTGTCTATGTATTCACACATGTACTAAGTTTCAGGTTAATACAATTCTAGCATGAATAATAAACATTTATCATGATATAAGGAAATATAAATAACAACTTTATTATTGCCTCTAGGGCATATTTCCTTCAGTCTCCCACTTGCACTAGAGTCAATAATCTAGATTACACGGTAATGATTCTAACACCCATGGAGTCTTGGTGCTGATCATGTTTTGCTCGTGAGAGAGGCTTAGTCAACGGGTCTGCAACATTCAGATCCGTATGTATCTTGCAAATCTCTATGTCTCCCTCCTTGACTTGATCGCGGATGGAATTGAAGCGTCTCTTGATGTGCTTGGTTCTCTGGTGAAATCTGGATTCCTTTGCCAAGGCAATTGCACCAGTATTGTCACAAAAGATTTTCATTGGACCTGATGAACTAGGTATGACACCTAGATCGGATATGAACTCCTTCATCCAGACTCCTTCATTTGCTGCTTCCGAAGCAGCTATGTACTCCGCTTCACACGTAGATCCTGCCACGACGCTTTGCATAGAACTGCACCAACTGACAGCTCCACCGTTCAATATAAATTTGTATCCGGTTTGTGACTTAGAGTCATTCGGATCAGTGTCAAAGCTTGCATCAACGTAACCATTTAGGACGAGCTCTTTGTCACCTCCATAAACGAGAAACATATCCTTAGTCCTTTTCAGGTATTTCAGGATGTTCTTGACCGCTGTCCAGTGATCAACTCCTGGATTACTTTGGTACCTCCCTGCTAAACTAATAGCAAGGCACACATCAGGTCTGGTACACAGCATTGCATACATGATAGAGCCTATGGCTGAAGCATAGGGAACACCTTTCATTTTCTCTCTATCTTCTGCAGTGGTCGGGCATTGAGTCTGACTCAACTTCACATCTTGCAACACAGGCAAGAACCCTTTCTTTGCTTGATCCATTTTGAACTTCTTCAAAACTTTATCAAGGTATGTGCTTTGTGAAAGTCCAATTAAGCGTCTTGATCTATCTCTATAGATCTTGATGCCCAATATATAAGCAGCTTCACCGAGGTATTTCATTGAAAAACTCTTATTCAAGTATCCTTTTATGCTATCCAGAAATTCTATATCATTTCCAATCAACAATATGTCATCCACATATAATATTAGAAATGCTACAAAGCTCCCACTCACTTTCTTGTAAATACAGGCTTCTCCAAAAGTCTGTATAAAACCATATGCTTTGATCACACTATCAAAACGTTTATTCCAACTCCGAGATGCTTGCACCAGTCCATAAATGGATCGCTGGAGCTTGCACACTTTGTTAGCATCCTTTGGACGATAAAACCTTCAGGTTGCATCATATACAACTCTTCTTCCAGAAATCCATTCAGGAATGCAGTCTTTACATCCATTTGCCAAATTTCATAATCATAAAATGCGGCAATTGCTAACATGATTCAGACGGACTTAAGCATCGCTACGGGTGAGAAGGTATCATCATAGTCAACTCCTTGAACTTGTCGAAAACCTTTCACAACAAGTCGAGCTTTGTAGACAGTAACATTACTGTCAGCGTCAGTCTTCTTCTTGAAGATCCATTTATTCTCGATGGCTTGCCGATCATCGGGCAAGTCAACCAAAGTCCACACTTTGTTCTCATACATGGATCCCATCTCAGATTTCATGGCCTCAAGCCATTTTGCGGAATCTGGGCTCATCATCGCTTCCTCATAGTTCGTAGGTTCGTCATGGTCAAGTAACATGACCTCCAGAACAGGATTACTGTACCACTCTGGTACGGATCTTACTCTGGTTGACCTACAAGGTTCAGTAGTAACTTGATCTGAAGTTACATGGTCATTATCATTAGCGTCCTCACTAATTGGTGTAGGAGTCACACGAAAAGATTTCTGTGATGAACTTCATTCCAATAAGGGAGCAGGTATAGTTACCTCATCAAGTTCTACTTTCCTCCCACTCACTTCTTTCGAGAGAAACTCCTTCTCTAGAAAGGATCCATTCTTAGCAACGAATGTCTTGCCTTCGGATCCGTGATAGAAGGTGTACCCAACAGTCTCCTTTGGGTATCCTATGAAGACACATTTCTCCGATTTGGGTTCGAGCTTATCAGGTTGAAGCTTTTTCACATAAGCATCGCAGCCCCAAACTTTAAGAAACGACAACTTTGGTTTCTTGCCAAACCATAGTTCATAAGGTGTCGTCTCAACGGATTTAGATGGTGGCCTATTTAACGTGAATGCAGTCGTCTCTAAAGCATAACCCCAAAACGATAGCGGTAAATCAGTAAGTGACATCATAGATCACACCATATCTAGTAAAGTACGATTACGACGTTCGGACACACCATTACGCTATGGTGTTCCGGGTGGCGTGAGTTGTGAAACTATTCCGCATTGTTTCAAATAAAGACCAAACTCGTAACTCAAATATTCTCCTGCGTGATCAGATCGTAGAAACTTTATTTTCTTGTTACAATGATTTTCCACTTCACTCTGAAATTCTTTGAACTTTTCAAATGTTTCAGACTTATGTTTCATTAAGTAGATATACCCATATCTGCTCAAATCATCTATGAAGTGAGAAAATAACGATACCCGCCGCGAGCCTCAACATTCATAGGACCACATACATCAGTATGTATGATTTCCAAGAAATATGTTGCTCGCTCCATTGTTCCGGAGAACGGTGTTTTAGTCATCTTGCCGATGAGGCATGGTTCGCAAGTACCAAGTGATTCATAATCAAGTGATTCCAAAAGTCCATCAGAATGGAGTTTCTTCATGCGCTTTACACCAATATGACCTAAACGACAGTGCCACAAATAAGTTGCACTATCATTATCAACTCTACATCTTTTGGCTTCAATATTATGAATATGTGTATCACTACTATTGAGATTCAATATAAATAGACCACTCTTCAAGGGTGCATAACAATAAAAGATATTATTCATATAAATAGAACAGCCATTATTCTCTGATTTAAATGAATAACCGTCTCGCATCAAACAAGATCCAGATATAATGTTCATGCTCAACGCTGGCACCAAATAACAATTATTCAGGTCTAAAACTAATCCCGAAGGTAGATGTAGAGGTAGCGTGCCAACCGCGATCACATCGACTTTGGAACCATTTCCTACGCGCATCTTCACCTCGTCCTTAGCCAATCTTCGCTTAATCCGTAGTCCCTGTTTCGAGTTGCAAATATTAGCAACAGAACCAGTATCAAATACCCAGGCGCTACTACGAGCATTAGTAAGGTACACATCAATAACATGTATATCACATATACCTTTGTTCAACTTGCCATCCTTCTTATCCGCCAAATACTTGGGGCAGTTCCGCTTCCAGTGACTAGTCCCTTTGCAGTAGAAGCACTTAGTCTCAGGCTTAGGTCCAGACTTGGGTTTCTTCACTTGAGCAGCAACTTGCTTGCCGTTCTTCTTGAAGTTCCCCTTCTTCCCTTTACCCTTTTTCTTGAAACTGGTGGTCTTGTTGACCATCAACACTTGATGCTCCTTCTTGATTTCTACCTGCGCAGCCTTTAGCATCGCGAAGAGCTCGGGAATTGTCTTATCCATCCCTTGCATGTTATAGTTCATCACGAAGCTCTTGTAGCTTGGTGGCAGTGATTGAAGAATTCTGTCAATGACACTATCATCCGGAAGATTAACCCCCAGTTGAATCAAGTGATTGTTATACCCAGACATTTTGAGTATATGCTCACTGACAGAACTATTCTCCTCCATCTTGTAGTTGTAGAACTTATTGGAGACTTCATATCTCTCAATCCGGGCATTTGCTTGAAATATTAACTTCAACTCCTGGAACATCTCATATGCTCCATGACGTTCAAAACGTCGTTGAAGTCCCGGTTCTAAGCCGTAAAGCATGGCACACTGAACTATCGAGTAGTCATCAGCTTTGCTCTGCCAGACGTTCATAACATCTGGCGTTGCTCCTGCAGTGGGTTTAGCACCTAGCGGTGCTTCCAGGACGTAATTCTTCTGTGCAGCAATGAGGATAATCCTCAAGTTACGGACCCAGTCCGTGTAGTTACTACCATCATCTTTCAACTTAGCTTTCTCTAGGAACACATTAAAATTCAACGGAACAACAACACAGGCCATCTATCTACAACAACATAGACATGCAAAATACTATCAGGTACTAAGTTCATGATAAATTAAAGTTCAATTAATCAAATTACTTAAGAACTCCAACTTAGATATACATCCCTGTAATCATCTAAGTGATCACGTGATCCATATCAACTAAACCATGTCCGATCATCACGTCGGATGGAGTAGTTTTCAATGGTGAACATCACTATGTTGATCATATCTACTATATGATTCACGCTCGACCTTTTGGTCTCAGTGTTCCGAGGCCATATCTGCATATGCTAGGCTTGTCAAGTTTAACCTGAGTATTCTGCGTGTGCAAAACTGGCTTGCACCCGTTGTATGTGAATGTAGAGCTTATCACACCCTATCATCACATGGTGTCTCGGCACGACGAACTTTCGCAACGGTGCATACTCAGGGAGAACACTTGTACCTTGAAATTTAGTGAGAGATCATCTTATAATCCTACCGCCGAACTAAGCAAAATAAGATGCATAAAAGATAAACATCACATGCAATCAATATAAGTGATATGATATGGCCGTCATCATCTTGTGCCTTTGATCTCCATCTCCAAAGCACCGTCATGATCACCATCGTCACCTGCGCGACACCTTGATCTCCATCGTAGCATCGTTGTCATCTCGCCAACTATTTCTTCTACGACTATCGCTACCGCTTAGTGATAAAGTAAAGCAATTACATGGCGATTGCATTTCATACAATAAAGCGACAACCATATGGCTCCTGCCAGTTGCCAATAACTCTATTACAAAACATGATCATCTCATACAAAAAAATTTAGCATCATGTCTTGACCATATCACATAACAACATGCCCTGCAAAAACAAGTTAGACGTCCTCTACTTTGTTGTTGCAAGTTTTACATGGCTGCAACGGGCTGAGCAAGAACCGTTCTTACCTACGCATCAAAACCACAACGATATTTCGTCAAGTATGTGCTGTTTTAACCTTCAACAAGGACCGGGCGTAGCCACACTCGATTCAACTCAAGTTGGAGAAACTGACACCTGCCAGCCACCTGTGTGCGAAGCACGTCGGTAGAACCAGTCTCGCGTAAGCGTACGCGTAATGTCGGTCCGGGCCGCTTCATCCAACAATACCGCCAAATCAAAGTATGACATGCTGGTAAGCAGTATGACTAGTATCGCCCACAACTCACTTGTGTTCTACTCGTGCATATAACATCTACACATAAACCTGGCTCGGATGCCACTGTTGGGGAACGTAGTAATTTCAAAACAAAATCCTACGCACGCGCAAGATCTTGGTGATGCATAGCAATGAGAGGGGAGAGTGCGGTCTACATACCCTCGTAGACCGTAAGCGGAAGCGTTATGACAACGCGGTTGATGCAGTCGTACGTCTTCACGATCGACCGATCCTAGCACCGAAGGTACGGCACCTCCGCGATCTGCACACGTTCGGCTCGATGACGTCCCACGAACTCACGATCTAGTAGAGTGTCGGGGAAGACCTTCGTCAGCATGACGGCGTGATGACGGTGATGATGAAGCTATCGGCGCAGGGCTTCGCCTAAGCACTACGACGATATGACTGAGGTGGATTATGGTGGAGGGGGGCACCGCACACGGCTAAAAGATCAATGATCAACTTGTGTGTCTATGGGGTGCCCACTCCCCCGTATATAAAGGAGTGGAGGAGGGGGAGGGCCGGCCCTCCTATGGCGCGCCCCATGGGGAGTCCTACTCCCACCGGGAGTAGGATTCCCCCCCTTCCCTAGTTGGACTAGGAGTGGAAGGAAGGGGAAGGAAGGAGGAAGGAAAGGGGGGCCGGCCCCCTTCCCAATTCGGATTGGGCTTGGGGGGGGCGCCCCCTCCTTTGCTCCTTTCTCCTCGCTCCCACTATGGCCCACTAAGGCCCATATACCTCCCGGGGGGTTCCGGTAACCTCCCGGTACTCCGGTATATTCCCGATCTCACCCAGAACTATTCCGATGTCCAAATATAGTCGTCCAATATATCGATCTTTATGTCTCGACCATTTCAAGACTCTCATCATGTCTGTGATCATATCCGGGACTCCGAACTACCTTCAGTACATCAAAACACATAAACTCATAATACCGATTGTCACCGAACTTTAAGCGTGCGGACTCTACGGGTTCGAGAACTATGTAGACATGACCGAGACTCATCTCCGGTCAATAACCAATAGCGGAACCTGGATGCTCATATTGGTTCCTACATATTCTACGAACATCTTTATCGGTCAAACCGCATAACAACATACGTTGCTCCCTTTGTCAACGGTATGTTACTTGACCGAGATTCGATCGTCGGTATCTCAATACCTAGTTCAATCTCGTTACCGGCAAGTCTCTTTACTCGTTCCGTAATGCATCATCTCGCAACTAACTCATTAGTTGCAATGTTTGCAAGGCTTAAGTGATGTGCATTACCGAGAGGGCCCAGAGATACCTCTCCGACAATCGGAGTGACAAATCCTAATCTTGATCTATGCCAACTCAACAAGTACCATCGGAGACACCTGTAGAGCACCTTTATAATCACCCAGTTACGTTATGACGTTTGGTAGCACACAAAGTGTTCCTCCGGTATTTGGGAGTTGCATAATCTCATAGTCATAGGAACATGTATAAGTCATGAAGAAAGCAATACCAATATACTAAACGATCAAGTGCTAAGCTAACGGAATGGGTCAAGTCAATCACATCATTCTCTAATGATGTGATCCCGTTAATCAAATGACAACTCATGTCTATGGCTAGGAAACATAACCATCTTTGATTCAACGAGATAGTCAAGTAGAGGCAAACTAGTGACACTCTGCTTGTCTATGTATTCACACATGTACTAAGTTTCCGTTTAATACAATTCTAGCATGAATAATAAACATTTATCATGATATACGGAAATATAAATAACAACTTTATTATTGCCTCTAGGGCATATTTCCTTCACTGGGCGTGCCTGGCCCCCCAGGCGCACCCTGGTGGGTTGTGCCCCCCTCGGGGCACCCCCCAGGTGCTGCTCTGGCCCATCTTGGGTGTTCTGGTCCATAAAAAATCTCCTGCGAGTTTCGCGGTGTTTGGACTCCGTTTGATATTGATTTCTTGCGATGTAAAAAACAAGCAAAAAACAGCAACTGGCACTGGGCACTGGGTCAATAGGTTAGTCCCAAAAAATGATATAAAGTTGCTATAAAATGATTGTAAAACATCCAAGAATGATAAAATAACAGCATGAATACTTCATAAATTATACATACGTTGGAGACGTATCAGCATCCCGAAGCTTAATTCCTACTTGTCCTCGAGTAGGTAAATGATAAAAGAAATAATTTATGAAGTGTGAATGCTAGAAAAGTGCACAAGTTTGATCTATGACAATTTCAATCACGTTTCCTAGCAATTCTTTCTTATAAAACTTCTGATGTTATAGTAGCAACCAATTCACCTGTTAAGGTTCAAACAATGAACTCTCTTGAAACTCAACAACCTATGTTTTTAGTCACCAAGCAATTGCAATTCAACTTATTCAACAGAGTTTAAGTAAGAGCTACACATACTCAACCATCATATAGTCTTCTATGATTGCTAACACTCACTGCATACACATGAGCAAAACGTTTCAACAGGATACATAGAAAGATAGGGGCTTATTGTTTTGCCTCCCAACGTATTCACCTCAAGGGTGATGTGAACAATAATAACTCATGCTACCCATATTCAACTGGACATATGTGCTTAGATCTTTCCTCACCACATGATGCTTGCGAAAAGAGAAAAATAAAAAGGAATAGAGAGAAAAACTTTGACTCTTTGCATTAAAGTAAATACTAAAAAGTAAAAGATAGGCCCTTCGCAAAGGGAAGCAGAGGTTGTCATGCGCTTATTTGTTTGTATGCTCAACCCCTTAGTGCAAAAGAATGTCACGTTATATCGCCCCTTATGATAGCAAGCTTTATTATGTAGTCTGTCGTTTTTATTCTTTGCCATCACAAGTTCGTACAACGCTCAATTTTCTCTTACACTAAATGATCTAACACTTTTAGAAGCAATTTTTATTGCCTTATTGCACCGATGACAACTTACTTGAAGGATCTTGCTCAATCCTTAGGTAGGTATGGTGGACTCTTGAAAATAAGATTTGGGTTTAAGGGTTTTTGGATGCACAAGTAGTATCTCTACATGGTGCGGAATTTTTGGCTGGCAAAGATGGGGGGCAAGCACCACATGTTGAAGGATCTATGACAATATAACTTCTATGTGAATATGAACAAACATAAATCATTACGTTTTCTTCCTTGTCCAACGTCAACAATTTTGGCATATAATATTTTGATGGGGGCTCACAATCACAAAAGATTTCTAGGATAGTGCATTTGCATGTGAAAGTTCTCTTCCTTATGCCAATTATTCGTGAATTGCTTGTATGACCAATATTGTGATTGTCAAGCCTCAAAAGATTTCACTTTCTAAACCCAATATGAAGCTACCACTAGGCATGATATATTTTCAACTTCATGACATTCAATTTATTCAACAATTTACTCATAGGATACAAGTGAAGCACAAGAGCAATTCCAAAGAAAAGAGCTCCGTTGACGGGATGTGAATGCCGCTTACTTAGCCTCCTTGGCAAGTATTTGAGGACTCTATTTTATTTTAAAAAAATTCAGATCTAAGTATCTTATTAAAACAATAAGTAAAACAAAAATAAAATGACATTCTAAGAATAGCACAACTCATGTGAAGAAGCAAAAACTTAGGCTCAACTGATACTAACCGATAATTGTTGAAGAAGAAAGGTGGGATGCCTACCGGGCGCAGTTGTTATTTACTTTTTTTTCAGGAACAAGCAGTTGTTATTTATACTAGTTTTAGTGACGGGTCAGGGTAACAACGGGGCTGTGCGGGGGCTATGGCCCGTCCAGCCAGGGTTTTATTTATGTTTACCACATCATGAGCCCAGTTGTGTTTTTTCTTGCTGAAAATGGCTAATCCAGTTCTACCCTTTTTAAAGAAATACCCAAACGAGGCCTACTTGCTTTGTCAGCCCTGCTGGGCTGCAAATCTTTCAAGACGAGGAGAGTTTCATACGGCTTGCCCAGAAAATGGTCTATCAGTAATGAGAAATGGGTTGTACATTTTTAAAACACATCAAACCGGGAATTAGTTTCAATTTTTTTTCATTTAAAGATTTTAAATTCCATTGATTTTTATGCGTGGACAATTATTTGGATTTTATATTTATATAAATTTATTTTTCAAATTAGTTTGAATGTGACTCGAAATTTCGGGATTAAAAACAGTTGACCGCACCGAAATATGCAAAATTTCGTATAATTTTTAACCGTGGCCACAATATGTGCTGTAATGCTAACAAAAAGAACATGGGCTCCAAAAATATCCTTAAGAATTAGCAAATGGGCTGTAAATTATTAGAAATAATGATAGATGGGCTGTATGCTGTTTTCCACAGATTTGAGGCTGACTTGTGTGCCTACTATAGGTTGATGCGTACGCTTTCCTAAAAAAAAGGTTGATGCACACGCAACGCCGTGTCAACTTAGTTAGCACACGAGAGCAGTGACTGTTGGATGTCCATCCAACGGCCGTCGTGCTTCTTCAATCTCTCCTCTTCCTACTCCAGCCACTCAAACAAGCGCCGACGGGACTGCCTGCTCCCTCCTCCCGCGGCCGGCTGTGCTATCGCGCAGGCCTCGCCGCCCCACCGTACTCCCATCGCTGGCCTAGCCATCCCTCTACTCACCCACACCTGCTATTATTCTCCGACGACGGCAGAGGAACCAGTAAACCCTCGTACTCCCCTCCGCGTGGGAAACAACTGCCGAGTCTTCCCTGGCTCCATGTCGTTCCCTTCCTAGGCCTCACCGTCGTCCACCGCCCTGGTGCTCTCGGAGTGGCGTGGTCAACGTGGTCAACGAACCACATCCATCGGAAGTGGACTGTACATGGAGAGGCTGACAGCTGGGTCCACAACCACACACAAGGAAATGTCTCCTTATTACGCACAAAATAATGATTCCTCCACCTGACAGCTGGGACCCACCAGAAGGGCCTTTGTATTTCGCGAAAAAACGTTCGCCCCCGCTGACAGCTCGGACCCACCAACTATATCTTGGCACGGAAGGAAGTGCCTCCTTATTAAGCGAAAAATAACGAGTGCTCCCCATGACAGCTAGGGCCCACCAGATTTGGAGGCTGACTTGTGGCCCTACTAAGTTGACGCGTACGGAGGGCGTTGTCAACTTAGTAAACAAACGATTCTATCACCAGTGACCGTTGGATTGTTAACATCCAGCGGTCGTCCTGCTTCTTCAACCTCTGATTTTCTTGCTCCAGCCATCCAAACCACCGCGTGCTCGTGCCTCCCGTGGCCGGCTGTGCTGCCATGGAGGCCTTACCGCCCCTACTACTCCCGCCGTTGGCCAGGCCATCCCTCTACTCACCCACATCCCCTGTTATTCTGCGGCGACGGCAGCCTCACACCGCAGCCGAATCAGTCAACCCTCGTACTGCTCTCCGCATGGGCATCCACTGCAGCGTCTTCCCCAGCTCCGTGTCGTCCCCTTCCTAGGCCTCACCGTCGTCCACCACCTTGGTGCTCTTGGCGCGGCATGGTCAATGTGGTCAAGGAACAACTTCCATCGGAAGAGTACTGTACGTGAAGAGGCTGACAGTTGGGTCCATCGCCGCAGAAAGGAAGTGCAACCTTATTACGCGTAAAATAATGATTCCTCCACCTGAAAACAGGGACCCATCAAACGGGCCACCGTATTTCGCGAAAAAAATGTTCCCCCTGACTGCTGGGACCCACCAGCTACATCTTCGCATGCAGGCTGCAGCAATGAACCGTGGACGAGTAAGCAAGGGCACGTGTCGTAGTAGAGGCGCGAACGTAGCATGTCACGCAGTCCCGTCAATATTGTGTACACGTATGTACAGCCAGGATGCAAGATAGTATGTAAATATGGCCACGTACGTACATATGGCGGGGTCTCGAATGCCTACTCGCGCATACGTACGGCCAGGGCTCGTGTACATGGAGAGGGCAGTGTAGAGCAGCGATGGTGTCCTGTTCATCGGCAGCCAACCGGCTGGGTCGGAATGGAGAAACTGCATCGTCGTGTTCATCGGGAGACAACAGAATTTGTCCTGTTCATCGGGAGAAAATCGGCTTGGATGGAACAGCCGAAACGAGGCATGGCGTACCGCAGAATGGAGGAAACGGCCTTGTGTTTGACCGCCTATGGTCGAACCGGGATCCTGTTCATCGGGAGGGGTCTGGCGTACTGCAAAACGAAGGAAACGGACTTCTCTTTGACCTCCTACGATTGAAACGGGGACCTGTTGATCGGGAGGGGTGTGGCGTACCGCAAAACGGAGGAAACAGACTTCTCTTCGACCTCCTACGGTTGAAATGGGGGTCCTGTTCATCGGGAGGGGTGTGGCTTACCGCAAAACGGGACTCCACGGGCTACTATTCATCCACCGTCTACTGCCTCGCTCCAGCCTCCACGGGCTACTGTTCATCCACCGTCGACCTCCTCCAGCCTCCACCTGAGACTGTTCATCCACGGCGTCTCCCTCCTTCCTCCACCAGCTACTGTTCATCCATGGGCTCCTGTTCATCCAGCCTCCACCGGCTACTATTCAACCAGCCCTCTCCACGGGGTCCTGTTCAACCACCCCTCCACGGGCTACTGTTCATCCAGCCCTCCACCAGCTACTGTTCAACCAGCCCTCCACTGGCTGCTGTTCATCCAGCCCTCCACAGGGTCCTGTTCATCCACCCCCAACCGGCTCGATCGGGGTCCTGTTCATCCAGCGGCAACGGCCTCTACTACCACGGGGTCCTGTTCATCCACCCCCCACCGGGAACTGTTCATCCAACCCCCCGCCCCCAACAATGCTCACTGTTCATCAAGAGGCACCATCGATCGGCTTTAGTTAGCAGCAGTAGCGAAGGAATCGCTCGATCGGATTCAATTAACAGTCAGATCGATCAATCGCTTGGGTTCAGTAACGCGTAGCCTATAGTGCAATCGCTCGGGTTTAGTAGGCGAACGCCTCGCTCGGGTTCAGTTAGAGCTCAACGCCTCGCACCCACGCACGTACGTGTACGAGAGAAACGCGCAATTCCTTCGTGCATCGCTCGGCCCCGACCACCCACCGTAACCGGGAACTCCCCGATATTTTCCTCGCCCTCGCTTCTATCATGGTTTTTTCCGTCATGGACGGCCCAAAGAATGTCATGCAGCTGCGTCTCCGGCCCACCCAGGATAAAAAGTCCATTTTCTTTCATAATTTTTTGTCACAGAAGCAGCAGCCCACCACATCTACGATGATACTGGGTTTTGTCACAATTATAGTCATAGAAATGTCATAAGCATGACAGAAAAAAATGTTTGGCCCAAAATGTCACGGATGTGTCTTTTTTTGTAGTGTTTGTTGCAATGTTCTCATGGATTATTGGATGATAGTCTCCCTCTAGATTGTTTTGGTTTAGGTAAGGTCATGATCATACACATGAAAAATATGTGATGGATACATGGAGTTTTGTGCGTAACCTGAATTACTATGCCTTTTTCCAACTTTTTGGTTGGAATTAATATGTAGTACAACCATTGCCAAAGTATACCGATCAACATATCATCTTCTAAATCATTCATCCAATTATAGTTCTCTGTATGACCGGTTCAGTCAGATGATGACTTATTACATATAAATGGGCTCATCTTTCATCTTATTTGGACGGTTGCACCTCTCCTTCATTTGTCCATGTCATCTACTTATACCTCCACATGAAAATTATTATTATTGTTATAGATTATGTACAGATGAATAATTATGTAAATATTAGACAACTATATTGATAATTATTGATGGCAAGTGAGACGTGCGTTGCACGTTCAAGCTTATCTACTACCCTTATAAAAGCACGAAGTGCGGAGATCCAAATCGATCCTATCAATCCATATAGAAGATTGTACAGTCCATGATGCTCAAATCTTTAGTGCTAATTGCAATTAGCGCCCGCCTCTCCATACGCACGACCGCGCAGTACGCCGGTCGCACAGTTCCTTCATTTCATTAATAAAAAGAGAAACTAACCGTCCAGTCGCACTCCTCGTGTGGTTATAGTCCCACTCCTCGCTCCCCGCCGCCCT